>NC_044366.1:27988262-28040731 GCF_007364275.1 Archocentrus centrarchus | reverse complement strand
ATACCTTTTTATATTGACTGATTTTTAGCAATTTCAGTATTCTTAATGAAAATCTTTAAGACAAAATATGAACAAAGGTTACAAATTCAAATAAGACACTGCAATAGACACTGATCTGCTTTATTTTCTTTTAGCAATGCAACTGGTTACTACAATTCTAGATCCATGTTTTATTGCATAGAATCCAATTTTAGGCTCAAAAAGTCAAAGCAAAAAGAGCTCCTTCCAACCTTTGTAAAGTGCTTCGTAAATGAAAAGTATTATTAGAATCACACAAATGCAGAAACCGAGTGAGGAGCAGACAGCGGCAAACAGAAGGTGTGAAGATCAGCCACAGCTTTGCAGCCTTTTCACAGCAGTGCGGGATTATCAAGTTGAGTGCTTCCACATTTTACTGACATCTAAAAAGACCTCAAACACACACATCCTTTTGTAGCCAATTATTCAATAAGCACATTCCTACTCATTCCATTTATGCATGCGTGGAAGGTTTTAGGCCTTTTGACCTATTCTTGGAATTCCACTAGGGCTGCAACACTTCCTTGAATAACTCAAATAACAAAAGAATTGATAGTTGCAGCCCTACATCACACACACTTCATGCTTTAAGGCTGCTGCTGACACCAACACTACAAACTGATGTGTTCAAAGGAATTTCATCAGAGTGCTGCTGCTGCTGCTGCTTGTGTGATTACAGATGCAGAGTCGTGTTGCCCAGGCTGCCCCTGAACACATCCTAAAGCCTTCAGCCTGCAGCAGTCACAAGGAGGTGTGCTGCTGCCTCTGCTGCCTCTGCTGCCTCTGCTGCTGCTGCTCCTGCTGCTCCTGTGAAAGAAGATGATGTCACTGCTGCTCCACACACGCAAACGCATTTGGATGGACCACTTGACGGAGACGCAGCTTTTTCTTAGACATGGGAAACTCTGACATCTCCTCAAACCTGGACTCACACATCAAGCACACATTGAAGTCCAGACATGCAAACAGAAGGTCAAGCACTTTCTCACTCACTTCTCAGTGCTTCCACACATTTACGCTCTTTCTGTTGTCCTGGCTGGATGTATGAGGATCTTTATAACGCCAAACATCAATTGAAGACAGTCTGACCGCTTTCCTTAGTTTGCTTCATGTAAATAATGACTTTGAGCTTCATTGCCTAAAACTGATGTCTGAGTGTCTCAAGTCTTGTTAAAGTGTTTGACATCAATAAAGTTTTTGCCACAGTTTAGGAGCATTTCCTTTTTGAAGTCATTGTTGAGTCAACATCACGCTGATGCCCTGCAACAAGCTCCCTTTTTATTGAGGATTTTCTTATTTATGCTTAACTGCATACAAAATCTTTTAGAAGCTTTCCACGCACAAACATCAGCGTTGCTTTCATGGAAACATGGATCATGTGATCTAAGATCAGCCTTCACTCATAGACGATGCTTCTGACAGCCACAGCACAGTTATGAATTCATGAATACAAGCACACTTTTACTCCTTAACATTGAATTAGAAATGGCCGACTTTCAGCAGCTGTCGGTGTGCCACTCGGAAATGTACACCTCACTCTGGAGGAGGCTGCAAAACTTTGGCAAAGGACCTCAATGGAAGTGAAGCTCTGCTGAGCAGTGTCAGTCATACTGAGGTGAGCTGCTCAGGACATCCTCACCTCAGTCAGTCAGCCCTGGTCTTTATGCTGCTCTTCACCTCAGTTAGTGACACTGTCTTTCAAGTGGCTCCATCATCACAGCCCTGCAACACTTACAATAAACTCATACTCATGACCATTGCTCTACAATTGCAAAATATTCGTCCAAAACCACTGCTTCACCTCTTACATGCAGTCTAAGATTGCTTGGACATCTTTAAAAGCACCGCATCTGAGCGGGCTGCTGGAGGGAATGAGGCCGGCACATGCCGTGTTGCTTGGCGCTTTCTTTGCCTGCCGCCGCACGCTGTCTGTCTCGTATGGCCCGCACATACAACCAACAAGCAAACAAAACCACATCTTTGTACACTCTCCAGACTTTTGATGCAAACAATAAGGCAATTTTGGACCAAGACTTACTCTGCTCTCATTGTGGATCGCCCTTTCTCTCATGCCAGTGACTTCAAACATGATGCTGCGCTGTGACCCAGCTTGCAGATTACATGCAAAAAAAAAAAACAACAGGATCACAGGTGGATGCAAACAAGAAACAACCACAAAAAGCACATCACATTACTTTCAGAAGTCACCCACCACAACTTGGATCACTTGCTCACGCTCCATCCCATCCACAGGAAAACCCTTGACCTCTATGATCCGCTCCCCTGCGTCAAGCACACCTACACACACACACACACACACACACACACACACAAACAGAAATATGGGCCAAAAAAAAGAAAGGCTTTCACATCTCTTCATCTTCTATATCAGGTCTTTTCAATCCCTTTGACGGGGAAGAAAAAAAGCTCTGCACACCAGCAAGGCTCCTGGATAAGAATTACATTTAATGAAAGAAAAAACTTTCAAGACGCTAACGCTTCCAGCTACAGCTGGCCTTCCTCACACTTGACAAGCAATGCAGGGAACACCTTATTTATACAGGCCCACATCTAAAAAGGCTCATGTGATTGGAGGTGGCTTCTAAGCAAATAAGAAAAAAGAGGAGCAGCAACATCTAACAACAACCTCTACAAAATCAGGACATAAGCACTATCATTCAGAAAGAAAGAAATATTCATATGGAACTATATTAAGTGCCAATAAACAATCAAGGGACATAATCAATAAGGAGTACTGACTAAATACACATGTGTATCATCCTCACAGCCTTATGCAGGTACCACCACTGTAATACCACCATTGTATTACTGTAGGTATTCTATGACACTGATTGGCAGGTTTTCTCCCTCTCTGCTCTCCACTACAGATTTCCTCCATCCTGGCTCCCTTTCTGCAAAGATGTTGGAGGAAGATCAGTTAGAGCGGGAAGAATGTGGGCAAAAATCAGCTGGATGCGTGGAAGCCGTTCCTCCTGTGTGAGTGATGTTTGAAAGAGTGTGCAGCCACAGAGCAACACTGTCACCAGACTGACTGTTTGTGTTCTGCTCTTTCACTTGTGTTGTCTCTCTTTAATTCTTGCTTTCCTCTGGCTGCCTCTTGTGTTTCTATTCATAGACATACACAAGCAGACGCCGCATCGAGCGGGCCGGCCCGTTGCTGTGACACATCAACGCAGAGCCGCCATATTGCATGTGGCAGATGTGCGCTGTAAACGAATCCAAGTCAATGGACTGAACTTCATGAAGCGCCTTTCTACAAACTTCTGTAAGATCGTGTGTCTCACTCGCACATTCAAACATGCACTTTCTCTCATAATTATACATGTTCAATAATCCAGGTATGTGAGGGTGCAGCAGCAGCAAACCAGCGTCTGTATTTCTTTGGCTTTTATGAGTGTTTACAGCTGTTTGTAAAGCTCTTACGCTCTACAAGAACCACATCCTCACATGGAGATATGACATCTGCAGGTTTACCAATGAAAAAAAATACCTTTTTATATTGACTGATTTTTAGCAATTTCAGTATTCTTAATGAAAATCTTTAAGACAAAATATGAACAAAGGTTACAAATTCAAATAAGACACTGCAATAGACACTGATCTGCTTTATTTTCTTTTAGCAATGCAACTGGTTACTACAATTCTAGATCCATGTTTTATTGCATAGAATCCAATTTTAGGCTCAAAAAGTCAAAGCAAAAAAGAGCTCCTTCCAACCTTTGTAAAGTGCTTCGTAAATGAAAAGTATTATTAGAATCACACAAATGCAGAAACCGAGTGAGGAGCAGACAGCGGCAAACAGAAGGTGTGAAGATCAGCCACAGCTTTGCAGCCTTTTCACAGCAGTGCGGGATTATCAAGTTGAGTGCTTCCACATTTTACTGACATCTAAAAAGACCTCAAACACACACATCCTTTTGTAGCCAATTATTCAATAAGCACATTCCTACTCATTCCATTTATGCATGCGTGGAAGGTTTTAGGCCTTTTGACCTATTCTTGGAATTCCACTAGGGCTGCAACACTTCCTTGAATAACTCAAATAACAAAAGAATTGATAGTTGCAGCCCTACATCACACACACTTCATGCTTTAAGGCTGCTGCTGACACCAACACTACAAACTGATGTGTTCAAAGGAATTTCATCAGAGTGCTGCTGCTGCTGCTGCTTGTGTGATTACAGATGCAGAGTCGTGTTGCCCAGGCTGCCCCTGAACACATCCTAAAGCCTTCAGCCTGCAGCAGTCACAAGGAGGTGTGCTGCTGCCTCTGCTGCCTCTGCTGCTGCTGCTCCTGCTGCTCCTGCTGCTCCTGTGAAAGAAGATGATGTCACTGCTGCTCCACACACGCAAACGCATTTGGATGGACCACTTGACGGAGACGCAGCTTTTTCTTAGACATGGGAAACTCTGACATCTCCTCAAACCTGGACTCACACATCAAGCACACATTGAAGTCCAGACATGCAAACAGAAGGTCAAGCACTTTCTCACTCACTTCTCAGTGCTTCCACACATTTACGCTCTTTCTGTTGTCCTGGCTGGATGTATGAGGATCTTTATAACGCCAAACATCAATTGAAGACAGTCTGAGCGCTTTCCTTAGTTTGCTTCATGTAAATAATGACTTTGAGCTTCATTGCCTAAAACTGATGTCTGAGTGTCTCAAGTCTTGTTAAAGTGTTTGACATCAATAAAGTTTTTGCCACAGTTTAGGAGCATTTCCTTTTTGAAGTCATTGTTGAGTCAACATCACGCTGATGCCCTGCAACAAGCTCCCTTTTTATTGAGGATTTTCTTATTTATGCTTAACTGCATACAAAATCTTTTAGAAGCTTTCCACGCACAAACATCAGCGTTGCTTTCATGGAAACATGGATCATGTGATCTAAGATCAGCCTTCACTCATAGACGATGCTTCTGACAGCCACAGCACAGTTATGAATTCATGAATACAAGCACACTTTTACTCCTTAACATTGAATTAGAAATGGCCGACTTTCAGCAGCTGTCGGTGTGCCACTCGGAAATGTACACCTCACTCTGGAGGAGGCTGCAAAACTTTGGCAAAGGACCTCAATGGAAGTGAAGCTCTGCTGAGCAGTGTCAGTCATACTGAGGTGAGCTGCTCAGGACATCCTCACCTCAGTCAGTCAGCCCTGGTCTTTATGCTGCTCTTCACCTCAGTTAGTGACACTGTCTTTCAAGTGGCTCCATCATCACAGACCTGCAACACTTACAATAAACTCATACTCATGACCATTGCTCTACAATTGCAAAATATTCGTCCAAAACCACTGCTTCACCTCTTACATGCAGTCTAAGATTGCTTGGACATCTTTAAAAGCACCGCATCTGAGCGGGCTGCTGGAGGGAATGAGGCCGGCACATGCCGTGTTGCTTGGCGCTTTCTTTGCCTGCCGCCGCACGCTGTCTGTCTCGTATGGCCCGCACATACAACCAACAAGCAAACAAAACCACATCTTTGTACACTCTCCAGACTTTTGATGCAAACAATAAGGCAATTTTGGACCAAGACTTACTCTGCTCTCATTGTGGATCGCCCTTTCTCTCATGCCAGTGACTTCAAACATGATGCTGCGCTGTGACCCAGCTTGCAGATTACATGCAACAAAAAAAAACCAACAGGATCACAGGTGGATGCAAACAAGAAACAACCACAAAAAGCACATCACATTACTTTCAGAAGTCACCCACCACAACTTGGATCACTTGCTCACGCTCCATCCCATCCACAGGAAAACCCTTGACCTCTATGATCCGCTCCCCTGCGTCAAGCACACCTACACACACACACACACACACACACAAACAGAAATATGGGCCAAAAAAAAGAAAGGCTTTCACATCTCTTCATCTTCTATTTCAGGTCTTTTCAATCCCTTTGACGGGGAAGAAAAAAAGCTCTGCACACCAGCAAGGCTCCTGGATAAGAATTACATTTAATGAAAAGAAAAAACTTTCAAGACGCTAACGCTTCCAGCTACAGCTGGCCTTCCTCACACTTGACAAGCAATGCAGGGAACACCTTATTTATACAGGCCCACATCTAAAAAGGCTCATGTGATTGGAGGTGGCTTCTAAGCAAATAAGAAAAAAGAGGAGCAGCAACATCTAACAACAAACCTCTACAAAATCAGGACATAAGCACTATCATTCAGAAAGAAAGAAATATTCATATGGAACTATATTAAGTGCCAATAAACAATCAAGGGACATAATCAATAAGGAGTAATGACTAAATACACATGTGTATCATCCTCACAGCCTTATGCAGGTACCACCACTGTAATACCACCATTGTATTACTGTAGGTATTCTATGACACTGATTGGCAGGTTTTCTCCCTCTCTGCTCTCCACTACAGATTTCCTCCATCCTGGCTCCCTTTCTGCAAAGATGTTGGAGGAAGATCAGTTAGAGCGGGAAGAATGTGGGCAAAAATCAGCTGGATGCGTGGAAGCCGTTCCTCCTGTGTGAGTGATGTTTGAAAGAGTGTGCAGCCACAGAGCAACACTGTCACCAGACTGACTGTTTGTGTTCTGCTCTTTCACTTGTGTTGTCTCTCTTTAATTCTTGCTTTCCTCTGGCTGCCTCTTGTGTTTCTATTCATAGACATACACAAGCAGACGCCGCATCGAGCGGGCCGGCCCGTTGCTGTGACACATCAACGCAGAGCCGCCATATTGCATGTGGCAGATGTGCGCTGTAAACGAATCCAAGTCAATGGACTGAACTTCATGAAGCGCCTTTCTACAAACTTCTGTAAGATCATGTGTCTCACTCGCACATTCAAACATGCACTTTCTCTCATAATTATACATGTTCAATAATCCAGGTATGTGAGGGTGCAGCAGCAGCAAACCAGCGTCTGTATTTCTTTGGCTTTTATGAGTGTTTACAGCTGTTTGTAAAGCTCTTACGCTCTACAAGAACCACATCCTCACATGGAGATATGACATCTGCAGGTTTACCAATGAAAAAAAATACCTTTTTATATTGACTGATTTTTAGCAATTTCGGTATTCTTAATGAAAATCTTTAAGACAAAATATGAACAAAGGTTACAAATTCAAATAAGACACTGCAATAGACACTGATCTGCTTTATTTTCTTTTAGCAATGCAACTGGTTACTACAATTCTAGATCCATGTTTTATTGCATAGAATCCAATTTTAGGCTCAAAAAGTCAAAGCAAAAAAGAGCCCCTTCCAACCTTTGTAAAGTGCTTCGTAAATGAAAAGTATTATTAGAATCACACAAATGCAGAAACCGAGTGAGGAGCAGACAGCGGCAAACAGAAGGTGTGAAGATCAGCCACAGCTTTGCAGCCTTTTCACAGCAGTGCGGGATTATCAAGTTGAGTGCTTCCACATTTTACTGACATCTAAAAAGACCTCAAACACACACATCCTTTTGTAGCCAATTATTCAATAAGCACATTCCTACTCATTCCATTTATGCATGCGTGGAAGGTTTTAGGCCTTTTGACCTATTCTTGGAATTCCACTAGGGCTGCAACACTTCCTTGAATAACTCAAATAACAAAAGAATTGATAGTTGCAGCCCTACATCACACACACTTCATGCTTTAAGGCTGCTGCTGACACCAACACTACAAACTGATGTGTTCAAAGGAATTTCATCAGAGTGCTGCTGCTGCTGCTGCTTGTGTGATTACAGATGCAGAGTCGTGTTGCCCAGGCTGCCCCTGAACACATCCTAAAGCCTTCAGCCTGCAGCAGTCACAAGGAGGTGTGCTGCTGCCTCTGCTGCTGCTCCTGCTGCTCCTGTGAAAGAAGATGATGTCACTGCTGCTCCACACACGCAAACGCATTTGGATGGACCACTTGACGGAGACGCAGCTTTTTCTTAGACATGGGAAACTCTGACATCTCCTCAAACCTGGACTCACACATCAAGCACACATTGAAGTCCAGACATGCAAACAGAAGGTCAAGCACTTTCTCACTCACTTCTCAGTGCTTCCACACATTTACGCTCTTTCTGTTGTCCTGGCTGGATGTATGAGGATCTTTATAACGCCAAACATCAATTGAAGACAGTCTGACCGCTTTCCTTAGTTTGCTTCATGTAAATAATGACTTTGAGCTTCATTGCCTAAAACTGATGTCTGAGTGTCTCAAGTCTTGTTAAAGTGTTTGACATCAATAAAGTTTTTGCCACAGTTTAGGAGCATTTCCTTTTTGAAGTCATTGTTGAGTCAACATCACGCTGATGCCCTGCAACAAGCTCCCTTTTTATTGAGGATTTTCTTATTTATGCTTAACTGCATACAAAATCTTTTAGAAGCTTTCCACGCACAAACATCAGCGTTGCTTTCATGGAAACATGGATCATGTGATCTAAGATCAGCCTTCACTCATAGACGATGCTTCTGACAGCCACAGCACAGTTATGAATTCATGAATACAAGCACACTTTTACTCCTTAACATTGAATTAGAAATGGCCGACTTTCAGCAGCTGTCGGTGTGCCACTCGGAAATGTACACCTTACTCTGGAGGAGGCTGCAAAACTTTGGCAAAGGACCTCAATGGAAGTGAAGCTCTGCTGAGCAGTGTCAGTCATACTGAGGTGAGCTGCTCAGGACATCCTCACCTCAGTCAGTCAGCCCTGGTCTTTATGCTGCTCTTCACCTCAGTTAGTGACACTGTCTTTCAAGTGGCTCCATCATCACAGACCTGCAACACTTACAATAAACTCATACTCATGACCATTGCTCTACAATTGCAAAATATTCGTCCAAAACCACTGCTTCACCTCTTACATGCAGTCTAAGATTGCTTGGACATCTTTAAAAGCACCACATCTGAGCGGGCTGCTGGAGGGAATGAGGCCGGCACATGCCGTGTTGCTTGGCGCTTTCTTTGCCTGCCGCCGCACGCTGTCTGTCTCGTATGGCCCGCACATACAACCAACAAGCAAACAAAACCACATCTTTGTACACTCTCCAGACTTTTGATGCAAACAATAAGGCAATTTTGGACCAAGACTTACTCTGCTCTCATTGTGGATCGCCCTTTCTCTCATGCCAGTGACTTCAAACATGATGCTGCGCTGTGACCCAGCTTGCAGATTACATGCCAAAAAAAAAAACAACAGGATCACAGGTGGATGCAAACAAGAAACAACCACAAAAAGCACATCACATTACTTTCAGAAGTCACCCACCACAACTTGGATCACTTGCTCACGCGCCATCCCATCCACAGGAAAACCCTTGACCTCTATGATCCGCTCCCCTGCGTCAAGCACACCTACACACACACACACACACAAACAGAAATATGGGCCAAAAAAAAGAAAGGCTTTCACATCTCTTCATCTTCTATTTCAGGTCTTTTCAATCCCTTTGACGGGGAAGAAAAAAAGCTCTGCACACCAGCAAGGCTCCTGGATAAGAATTACATTTAATGAAAAGAAAAAACTTTCAAGACGCTAACGCTTCCAGCTACAGCTGGCCTTCCTCACACTTGACAAGCAATGCAGGGAACACCTTATTTATACAGGCCCACATCTAAAAAGGCTCATGTGATTGGAGGTGGCTTCTAAGCAAATAAGAAAAAAGAGGAGCAGCAACATCTAACAACAAACCTCTACAAAATCAGGACATAAGCACTATCATTCAGAAAGAAAGAAATATTCATATGGAACTATATTAAGTGCCAATAAACAATCAAGGGACATAATCAATAAGGAGTAATGACTAAATACACATGTGTATCATCCTCACAGCCTTATGCAGGTACCACCACTTTCCCTTTGGATACTCAACACACCTCCTACTACACTCTTGTGTTTGGCTCCATTCTTTTCACAGCCTCATCACAAATCAGACACCTTTGCTTTTTGCTTTTTTTTTGGAATGCTATTGCTACGAGCAAATCCTTGTCCGTCTTGCGTTTAAGCCTGTCTATCCTGATTCTTGCTTAAACATGTAGTGTGTATTAAGGCGCGCAGGGGAGGGGGGTAAACAAACGAAAGAAGGAAGAAAGGAAGAAGAGGAAGAAAAAAAAGAAAAAAAGAACACCACCAGGTGGCCTTCCTAGTGGTGGGTAGCGGCGCGTGATCCTTGTGTGGTGGCACACACAAGGACCGCCTCCACAAAGCGGCCACTGTAAGCAGACCGCTGTGTAGAGTGTCTGGCACTACACGGGTGTGTGGGCGCCAGCTTCTTCCTTCTACATTGACTGATGAGAGCGGGGCCTGCAGCAGCACCTTGTAGATTTGACTTGATTCATTTTTTGACCTGAAAACACCATGCCATGTGCTGTCAAATCTTGTCATCTCCAAAAGGGCTAATCCTGCACTTCTGTTCATTCTTATAGCCATGGCTGCAGTGCAGGTGCATAATCTACCTGAGTGAGAGCCAGAACAAAGTCCAATTTTCTTTTGGTTCTTGCTGCTGAGGCCTCTTTGAAGCACTGAAAGGTCCCTCATTGTTTATTATTCTTGCATTAGGTTTATAAAGCACAATCTGGCCTTCAAAGAGAAAAGACTTGAAGTTGGACATCACACACGCACACACACACACACGTGCACATGCATGCCCGTGCACACATATACACACATACACGATGATCCAACATCAATAGTGACACACACTTATTATTTCGGGAGCAACAAAACCTTGCAGAAAGCAGTAAAAAGTCTGTCATTTTGATGCATGCATTGAATGGCATTGAATTTACCATTTGTATAATAAAATAATACAAATATGTAACGTATTGTTGTGTTAGTGGCGGCGGCGGGGGGGGTTCAAGGGGTGGTTCGCCCAGGGCGTAAATCTAGCCAGAAACGCCTGTGAACTCATCCAAGACACTGTGAGTGTGGTAGCGTTGATGCGCTTTGATGCTGTGTATTGAGCTACTGCACGGCCAAAGTCCATGAGGTGCTCTGTAGCTGTGAGCTTCTAAGTTGTTTGTAGCTTTATCAAATGAGATGATGTGTGAGCACGATTGAAGTGACTGTCAAGATTGAGAGGTTTGTTTGTTTGTTTTGAAATGAGTAAATTGTGGGAGTTTTGTAAGAAGCTGGTAATGATTGGATGGATTTGGATGTTCAAAGCGTTGTTGTTATGCCACAGTTGATTTTCTTTTTTTTTCTTTTTTGTTGTTGTCTTAAGGCTGGCTGCATTGAGCTTGTGCCATGATGGCACACATAGCCAGCAGAGGTGCTGATGTAGTTGGTGTTAAAAAAGAGAAAGAAGATGGAAAGCGGAGAGCAAGGAAATACTGACTGCGAGGTCACCACACCAAACCTGGCCTCTCTGACAGATGGAAGTCAGAAGAAGAAAGGAGGAAAAAGAAAAAAGCAGCAAAGAAGAAGAGAACGAGAAAATACCGAGCACATGCTTGTTGCCAGAAGTTTTGGAGGAGATATTTCAGTCTTCAGTTATCTAGCTGAGGAAGATGCTCCTTAAAATGTTTATTCTGGAGCCAGAGCTCTTGTCCTGTCTGTTGGCCGAGGATCAACTGCTGGACTGCAGTTCCACAACCTTCTTCCATGGTCTGCCAAAGAAGGGCAGCTCTCATCCAGAGAGTGCTGGCTCCAGAAGACCTCAGAAAAGCTGCTAAAATTTGTATTTATATAATTGGTGTTATAAAATCTATTTCAAGTGGTATTCTAAATTTTAAGATGTACTTTTTATAGAACAGCAATTGCCCCAAGTATATTAAGCCAACCAGTCGCGACAGATGGCTGCCCCATCCCTGAGCCTGCTTCTGTCGAAGGTTTCTTCCTTTCAAAGGGGAGTTTTTCCTTCCCACTGTGGCCGAGTGCTCGCTCATAGGGGATCCTTGGATTGTTGGGCTCCTCTGTAATACTGCTGGGACTGCAGTATTATAGAGGCTTGGGGAAACTGCTGTTTTAAACTGAAGTTACATAAATCAACTAAAACAATTTGGCCACTCTAAGAAAATGTGAAGTTTCTTTATATGTACATATTTATGGTGCAGCAGAACAAATGAAAGTGCACAGGGAACATGTTTTTGAAGGCAAAAAGAGGAAGGGGGAAAAACCCACTAAATAGTTTTGCCATGGTAACCAGAAAGAGGAGGATGGAGCATGGAGCGCTGTTGCTTCTGCTTCTTCAGGATGGAACTTCAGAGTACCAAAACATCCTCAGACTTTTAAATATTCCCACAGCCATGTTTCACTGTGGGTTCATTCTCTCTCTCCTGTTGGTTTCCTTACCTACATTCATTGTGCTTCAGCAGTAAAAGAACCGTCCACTGTGAAATGCTGGCAGGTCTGAAGCTGCTTATCTATGTTACGAAAACACAGGTGGGTCTGCAGAGCTCCACTTTTGGAGCCGCCTGTCATAAAACTTCCTAAAATACAACATGAGGTTACAAAGTCATGTGAACCAACTAGGGGTGTGCGATATTGACAAAAAAATAATAAAATAAATAAGCTGTCATTTCTGTTGACATTTTTTCTCTTTTTGAAGGTCATGCCCAAACTGACCTTCAAAATAAAAGACTTGATAGACTGAGATTAAATTAACATTCAACAGATTACAGGGCAGAACACTCTGTTATGGTAAATGAGTGCACATGCGTTTCTGAATCTCACATTTCTAAGAATTTAAGCACTTTGGCTGCATTCAGTGGCGAAAACAGCTTAAACCCAAGTAAGCAGCAAATATTGACTCACCCAAGAGACACTGAGCACCACACAGACGAAGGAAGGATGAGAGAGTTTACTCAACACGGCAGAACTAACAGAGAAAATCTCACCCTTGCCTGCAGAGTGGAATCTCAGACGTGAAGCTCAGCTGAAAACGAAACACAGACAAGAGGAAGAGTGTTTAAAATACTCTATTGTACAGTCATGAAACAGAAAGTATACTGTGTTTAAATTCTGAGGTTTTATGTATCAGGACATTTAAAAAAAAATCATCTGGTCCTTAGCAGGTAATTTAAATACAGCCTCAGATGAACAGCATCATATGACATATTACACCAGGTCATTTATTTAATAAAAATTAAGCCAAAATACGGAAGCAGTGTGTGAAATATTTCGTACACCCTTAATGCTTCCATAGGAATCAAGAGGCAAAGTAGCATCCAGGTGCTGCTAATCAAAGGCAATCGATTAACTGATCATCAACAAGTGTGAGCAAATGTCAAGGAAGAAAGACATCAGCAGTGATCTTAGACAAGCAACTCTTGCTGATCATCAATCTGGGAAAGGTTATAAGGTCATTTCCAAGCAATTATTAGAAGGTTAATTTACAAGTGGAAAACACCCAAGACAGCTGACAGTCTTCCCAGGAGTGGACGTTCCAGCAAATTCACCCCAGAGTCAGACTGTGCAACTCTCAGAAACTTTAAAAACCCAAGAGCTGCATCTCAGACTCTACAGGCCTCAGTTAGCATGTTAGATGTGAAAGTTAATGAGAGTACAATTAGAAACAGACTGAACAAGTACAATGTGGCTGTTTGGAGGGTTGCCAGGAGAAAGCCTCTTCTCTCTAAAAAGAACATGGCAGCATGGCTTAGGTTTGAAAAGTTGCAGCTGAACAAACCAGAAGAGTTCTGGAACGATGTCCTCTGGACAGATGAGACCAACATGGAGATGTTTGACACGTGATGAACATGTTTAGGGTGTTTTTAATTTTTGACTTAATTAATGAGATTGTCTGTCTGCATTTTTAACCAACTGAAGGTTAAAGATTCACAGACTTTTGAATGTGAGTCATCATATGTAGTATATACAGTATATACAGTTAGATCCATAGGTCACAGTTTCTTTTGTAATTTTGCTTCTGGACACCATCACAGTGGTTGTTAAATCACAACATCTGCAAGAGAGTTTCCATCATTAACTTTAAATGTTAATTAGGCTAAAGACTCAAGAGCAGTTCTTCCCAAAACTCATCTAAATACAGAGGTGACACCTGGGTTTCCCCATTCATTCAGTTATGAGTCATATACAATTGTTAGTCTGTTAATCGGCTCCAGCAGGCTGAGCGTGTCTGGCTCCCACATTCATGTGTTTTATCACAGTCATGCTGAGCCCTCTGGTGGCTGCACAGGGAATCAACCTGAGATGAGAACACCTTCTAACATATGAATATAGAAAGTGGAGCTTTAGCCATGAACTGTGTTTAAATGTTTCATTTTGACTTTTAATCATCTTACTGCACTTCATCAGCACTGCCTGTTTTCCGGGGAGACGATGAACAGAGAACCTTCTGTGTGGAGTTTGCGTGTTCACTGTGTCTGTGGGCTTCTCCCCGTTACAGTGAGGCTGTTACATGTTGGTGAGACGGTGTTTGACTGTCTGTATCTGCTCTTTGCTGAATGTGAGGGAAACAGAGCAGCCGCACGACCCCGAGTAAGGATGTGGTTTAAAAAGCGGGTGATTGTTTGCATGGCTGTGTTTTGATGGGTCTCTGAGGTGCTCAGAAATGAGTTTTTATAGTCTTCTTGTTCCCCATAGATGGATCATGTTTATTCTCTGGAAATTCACACTGTAGAAAATAAACCACTCTGACATTTGTCACATAGGGACACTCCCATCTCGCCCTGTTGGTGTGCTCTGCTACCTCTGTTACACCGACAGTATGAAAGATTTTATGTATCTGGAAAGAAGATGTTCACACAGTTATATTTGTATCAGGTAATGCAGAGACATACTGTGCACTGGGGGTCTCTCTGGAAGCTTGTTTCTGCCACTAAATAAAACCAAAACATTTTTCTCCAGGCAGAGCTAAGTCCATATTTCAACTTATGAACAAAAACTTCTGAGTAAGCAGAAATTTGGAGATACCTAACTTCAAATTTTAAGCTAAGAACCTGAAATTTTGACTTATTTTTTAGTGGGGGAACAAACCTCCATAGATTCCCCATGAAAGCCAGTTCCTGGCAGATGTTTTTGTCTGGTTGCCCTCTGCTCTGTGTCACATCCTGCCTAATGACTGGCAGACAGGATGTCTCACACAGAGAGGATGATGTGGACATCAGGTCAGATCTTACTTGATCTGATGACAGCTGTTCTTATTATTAATTACATGTAAGTGTAAGATTTATGAGTAAGGAAGACAGTTTATTCATGTTTATACTGTCTCTGATCTCACCTTGTTAATCCAGACACCGTACAAGTCAGTCTGGCTTTGTTATGGTTGTTCTCATTTTCATTAATAACTGACATTACAGGCCCCAGAATTGACTTTTGGGGTGGGACTGCACACATAAGCAAGATTGTGTCACAACCACCTTTAGAAAATGATGATGGCACAGTGCAGCATAACATCATTTCAGTGTGCAGAGATGAAGGTTTGCAAAATAGCAGAACACTCTTATGTTACTCTCCTATACAAAATGTTTCCCTGAGAACATTTATTGCATTTTTAAAAATGCACACTTACACAGTACACACACACAGTGACCATTTCACTGAGCACAACAGTAACATCTGGTGCAATACAACAGCTCATCTATGAAAGCTTCTACTTTTACAAAGAAAACGTTCACCTTTGATTGGCAGAGAGGTATTCATGACAGTGTGACTCATTCCAGTAAATCCCTGCTGTAAACTACAATAATAAACATACGGTAATTCATTCACTGATTAGCAGCCATTAACAGTGGATTTTACAGGCAAGCCTAATAAAGATGGAGTACTTTGCTGTGGTTACTGTGTATTACAGTCAGGAAGGATATTTTTGCCACTGGAGTAGGTAGTAGACAGATACATGAAAACATTTGCAGTGGCAGAGGTAAAGCCCAAACACATGTGGTGCCACTGCTGGATATCACATGGAAATAATGCATAAAAGAGTAATTTGACGTAACAGAGCTAACAGAGTTAGAAGGTGCTGCTTTGCCGAGCCAGAAAGTAATCCATGTTTTTTTTTCTTTTGGGCTTGAAGAGGACGTAGAGGAAGACAGAGACCACTGTGAGGAATGAGGTCACAGCCACCACAGCTACAACCAGCCATGTGAAGGTGGAGTCTGTGAACAGAGGTAAAGGTGGATTAGTGTCTTTACATATCAAGGTTTGGTTTTCCTGTCTTTATTTAATTGAGGTGCTCCCAGTATGGTGTAACATTTTTCATGTCTGAGAGCGTCTAACTTGATGTGAAGAACTTTTTCTTACACAAAGACAACTCACCCTCAAGTCGAAGCAGTGCAACAACTTCTTGTCGTCCGCTCTTGTTCTGAGTGACACATTTTAACTCCGTCTTCTCGTCTTCCTCTGTTATTGCTTCAACAATTAGTCTCAACTCAATCTGGCAGCCTTTGGACACCCTGGTAACCCTGGAAACATTGAGAAACAGTGGAGGCAGAGCTGTTAGCACCAGCACAGTGGTAGTGGATTAAGATAGACATTAAAACTGGGCCACAGTTTTTGGCATCATTGGATTGAATATCCATCACTGCCTCGCAGCAGAGTGTAATTCAAGTGTTCAGAGAGGAAGTGGCAGGACACCAACACAGGTCTTTATAGACCAGATCCAGTAAGAGTGCAAAAGGTTATGTTGGAAGTAGGCATGGGAACCCAGTGGGTTTGGAAGAGGACGATCATATTGTTGGTGTGCACGTTCACACGGTCGTCTGCTGGTTTTTCATTTGCATTTGCTTTTGCAATTTTTCTCATATTGGTTAATAATCGCTCTACATTTGCCTGGAATGTGGTACGATCCGAAGTGTTTCCTCAAGGACAGCAACTGAACTGGTAATAATACTTCAAACATACTTTGAGCATTTGTGTTTGGTACTATAAGGTACGTACTGTACATGGGAAAACTTGCAAAATGAGACAGACCTCAGTGTGCTGTTGTGCACACACTTAAGTTTAAGTTAGGTGACATTTACGTGCAATTTCCTAACCAATACAGACAAAATCAAAAGTTACCTTCTCCCCCCCTGCAGAGCACGCTTATCAAGGTATGATGACTCCACTGATTGGCTGTTTACCAGCCATGTGACCTTAGTGGAATCTGCCATCTGACATTCGGTGAGAACCTCGCAGAACAGTTCCAGTACTGAACCTAAATGAAGTCAGAGGTAAATCTACATCAGACCTTTAATGAATACATGCATTTTATGTACATGTTTATTTAAGAATCAGGTTATATTATTGTTATTTATATTAGGACTAAACAGTTTTATCACTCACCACGGGGACTTTCAAAAATGGTTCCGTTTAGTGGGGAAACAATCACAGGTGGATGAAATACTGGAGCTAAAACATAAAGAAGGAATTTCATTACAAAAATTCCCACAGGGGAATTTGGATTCAACAAATTAAAAAAAAAAAGTGCAAGAAACTCACTGTTAATGCTGCTGGTGCTGATTGGCTCTGGGTCAGAGGTCACGGAGACCTCAGGCACAGTGGATTTGGTAGTAGTTGCAGGGTCTGGAAGACAAATTCACACATCCAAACAAACAGCTCCTTAAATAAGAACAGCAACAGTGGACTCTTTGACACAGTAATAATCATTAGTGTGTTTTGTGTGGCTCAGCTAAGCCAATGCCATGCCCCTCAAGGGCCAGTAGAGGGCAATGCACAGTAATGAGCTGTGGTTGTAAGGAAGTAAATTAATGAGACCATTACTGACCATTGCACATTATTATACAACTACAGTAATTTGGTAACTTAAGTATTTATTTATCTTTAAATATTTTGAGCTACATTAGCTTAATTTAGTGGGTTTTTTTTGTTTGTTTTTTTAAGAAAAGAAAAGCCCTGTGCATTTGCTTTGCTCATTTACTTAAAAATAAGCCTGATATGACTGGACATATTTACCTTACAGTCTGCTCTGCACCAGTGTAAAAAAAAAAAAGCCTGAAAACTGCACTTGTCCTACTTAATAATCTAAAAATATAGCTTCCAGTGAAATAATAGCAATGTTATAGGTAAAAACTGTTACATTTCTCAGCACATAGGCAGACATTGCAGTTCACAAACCTTGCACATGGAGCAGCAAGACTCTGCTGACTTTGTACTGCTGGTTGTTAATGCGCACCCTCAGCTTGCAGGTGTACACGCCTGCATGAGATTGCTTCACAGCTGGGATTATTAGTTCGCCTTGATGCTTAACAGTGGTGTTGGAGTCCTGTAAGAAAGCAATATGTTGTGGAATGACTTATCACTACAAGGGTTACTCAATTATCTCAAAAGAGAGTAAAAGAAAAAATCAAAGCGTTAACTTTTTTTTCTGTTGCATTAGGCAGTAAGTTCCTTGCAAAACGTCCACAGATTTTTTCCCCTCACCTTGTACCACTCTATCAGGCTGTCTGTCTTGTTGAAGTTACGCAGAGATGGACACCCGAGTTTAAACTTCTTTCCCACTGTGGCTGTCGCCGAATAGGGCAGTGTTTTCATGTCTACAGAAGTGGGCTCGTACACGTGCAGCGTGATGCTCCCAGTTATGCAGTAGGTTTCATTTCTAGAGACAAAAGTGTTACAGTTATAAAGGTTTGATCCAGAGGAGTAACTATTAATAAAAACATACTCTCTGCTAGTTTCAGATATGCTACTCTGTAGCCACCCGGTCCATAAGTTAAGGGAGAGCAAAAGCAAAACCAATGGAGACATTTGGAAGATTAAAAGAATTTGGAAACATTTCCATTTGATTTCTAACAGAACAGGAAGTAGTTTTTTAAAAAAAAGTAGTAAAAATTATTATTATTGTTCTTCATTATTATTATTCTAGATCATTGTTCCATCTTTAATTATTAGACATAAAACCTGAACAATACTGCAGTTTGTTTCAATCAGATCAGCTGATATCAGCTTTTACTACCATCACCTGCAGAAAGAAATGACATTGTTACTTGGAGAGATGATTTCTCGTGAATCTTGATAACTACCTGTATGTGCAGGTGTACTCCCCTGAGTCTGAAGCCAGAGCTGGGAGGAACCACAGCTGATTATTCTGCTGCTGAACACGTCCTACACCCTGATCGCTTGTGCCCTCTGCTCCAATGTCCTTGGTGATGAGGTACTCAGCCACTGGGAGGGCAATCTTGCGTACTTCAAGAACGCGCGTAAATATCGGGAAGGAGAGGATTACTGCTTCACCCTCCACTCTGAATATGTTCACCTCTGGATCCACCAGGTAGCAGCCATCTGCCAAAGAAACATCAAAATTTCTAGCTAAGAGCAATAAATGGCATTACTAATAAAGAAGGCTCAGGGCTTTTCTGTACATTATCTCAAAATAGCAAAGCTTATTAACTAGGAATGCACCGATCATGAAACTCAATGAAGTCCTATCAGCTCTTTATCAAGTAATTTTTTTTTAACATTTTAATTTCAGTGCAAAATTGTAAAAATACTGACCACTGACATCAGTAAATACCATCTCATTAGCTATCAGTCAACGCTGTCAGTGACAGCTGGTATCAACAGTACATATTACTACCATATATGGATGCATCCTTATTACCAACCAAACATGCAACAAAATCCAGCAGTAAAATTCATTAAGTTTGATTCTCAAAAAGCAGTCAGACTCTCATGTGAGCATTAAATCAGTGGTGGTGAAAGCCTCCATCAGCGGACAGTGCTCAACAAATTTATCAGGCCACCACCCAAACAAACACCACCCATTGTCAGGTTTATGCTACACCTACCCTAAATTAACAGTATTGGTAATTACCAAAAAGATTTTTTATGTAATGGTTAATAAACCAGTATGTACAAGCTCTTTAATTAAAATAATAATATAATATAATATAATATAATATAATATAATATAATATAATATATCCATCCATCCATCCATTCACTTCCGCACATCCTGTTAAGGGTCGCGGGGGGGCTGGAGCCTATCCCAGCTGTCATAGGGCGAGAGGCAGGGTACAATAACAATAATATAATATAATATAATATAATATAATATAATATAATATAATAATTCAGTTAATTTGCCTAATAAATACGTTTTTTTTTTTTTTTTTTTACAGCTTTCTAAAATATTTGTTTTTTCTTGATTTTATGACAGGTGGTCTAATAAATTTGCAAAGTGATGGATGTGTAAGCTCCAGGGTGAATCCCTCCCCAATATCTCCATGTAAACAAATCTGCAGGGAGTGATGATCATGGAGTCTGATAAAGCAAAACATTTCACATATTTGTAGTCTTATTGAAAAAGTTAAACCCACTGTAACGCTGTAATAACCAATAACACACTTGCTTCACAGCATTCTCTCCTGCATGTGTAGCATAATCTGTCACAAGCTCACCTTTCATAGCCAAAGGAGGTAACGGAGGTCTTCCATAAACGCAGTTGATGGTGACCACAGCAAAAACGAAGGGCAAAAAAACCATGATGGCGGTCTGCAGGGACACAAACGTCTGAAATAAAATATCTGCCAGCAAAACCTGTAATGATGTTTATCAAGCTTGTTCAGTAACTTCCAGCTTTCAGTGAGAGTAAAAGAAAAGGCATAAGAGAAGACCAAGCCAGGATTGGGAATAACAATCCCAGTTAGGATAACAAATTGGATTTTTTTTTTCTCCACAATGTATTAAAGCCCAGAAAAATAATAAATGAGGAAAACTAAAATATTGTCAGTACAGGGGCCTTTATACAGGCTACTTAGATATTAAGACAAGTGTTGTTTCCTCAAGGAGCTTTAATCAGGTTAGCTTTTATTTAAACTCTTTTGTAGATTGTAAAAGTTGTGACATCAGCAGAGTCGTCATCAATTTGCCGGCACTCCCCTTAATTCCACCCCCACGGGATAAAGGTTAACCTCTGGGGTTTACCAGCTGCACCACATGAGATGACTCACTTTTAAGTCTTTTTAAAGTCACTCATATCAGAGGTCAGCGAAATTAATAGCACGCAGTATTAACTGGAATAGAAATGTGTTACTAGAAGTATGTTTCTGATGTTTGAATGAACAGAACAGAATAGATTATTTGGGACTTGTTCGTTCCAGTACTGAAGACCTAACTAGTAGTGACAGCAGTTGTAACCTATAATGAGTTTTTTATATTTCCTGTTTGTATCAAGATCAGGGCAATAATGATGTAATATATCACATATTCAGTTAACTACACATAAAAGTGTTGCGTAATAAAGTCAATGTAAGGTCTCCTTTTATTTAAATCTTCTGTTTATTTAATACTAGCTGCATACATTTAATAGTACATGCAGTGCTTTCCCAATTCTTCCACATTCTATTTAAATGCACTTTATGATTTGTAACACTTTTTTTTTACTACTCTATATTATTCTTCTTTTGTCAGGCAAGATGGTGCATTTTGGGTTTTTTACCATTCCCATAGAAACAAGCAGATTTTCACTTCTGCTTTCTCCTCTATGATTACAAGGTTCAGCTGACAGCAGTTAACATTTTGTCTCTCTCTGGCACACCAGGACACCCCCCCCCCCCCCCCCCCCCCCCCCCACACACACACACACCAGGACCACACGTGATAAATCTTTTCCACCCTAAATTCTTTATTTCCATGTGTCATCAAAAGGCAGGCACGTAAACTGTGGGAGTGCCAATGTTGCAAATGAATATGCATAATCGAGTCACAATGCGCTGACACATTTTCCAGGATTAACAGTTTCGATTAAAGCTCAGAAGAATGTTCTCTGAGCTCATTTTTGATGACATTTTTTGAATTTTACTCTAAATGCCAGACATGTAATACGCTTACAGTGCTATACGCAATTTCCTGCAGTTTGCAGTTTAATAGGATGCTTTAGTAGTCCATGTTTGCATTCATTCTTAATATTATACGTGGTCTTATGATCAGCTTAAGCTTTGTTCTTTCATATTCATATCCTGTACTCAGTCTATGGCAAAACTAGAGGATTTGATCTGTATTCCAAAAAAAAAAAAAAAAAATGTAAAATTGTTAATGCAATAATGGCAACACAATGCATGTCTTTGCATTTATTATGAATGTTGCATTTTTAAGATAAAACTGTGTATTTGTCTTCTTTGTTGTGATTAAGGCTAAACTATGTAGAACTGTTTTATTAACTAGGTCTGAGAAATCTGAATACTTACATTTTTTACAAATGGAATATTTTAGTAGTTTTGGATACATCTCAGTCTATTGTAAATGAACTCATGCTCAAAGCAAAAAGAATCCAACATTAGTGTAAAAATGAATATTTTAAAGTAACAATAATATGATAATAAAAGCCTGCAAGTAATCATGTATGTAAGTATAAATTATTGCATGTATAACAACATGGAATTTTATTATTTTATGTAACATATCAACTAAAGCGTATAGTACATTCAGTGCTAATCAACACAACAAATTAAAAGTATTACATTAAATACGAACATACAACATTTCAAAACCATAAATATTTTGTTGCTAAAGGGTTAAACATAATAGGTATGTATTATTATTATTTTATAAGCAATTATACGTGTGTATATATTAATACACTATATGTGTATACAACCCCATTTTCCTATGATAACACACACAGCAGTATACTCACGGTGTGCAGGTGAGCGTGGAGGTGGTCCCGGCAGTTTGTCACTGGTGTCAGTTAGATGTGGTGACAGCATGGACTGAAGCAGCAAATGATCAGGTTCCTATTGGCTCAGGGGAAACCTGCACTCTCTTTTTAATGTTCCCACCCCTCTGAGGAGGAAATTTCTCAGGTTTCCCAATGTAACGCTGTGTCCTGTCCAGCTCACCACTCAAGTGTGGTGACTGCAACAAACACACAGTATGTACACAAACTTACTCACATACATCGTGGGAAAAGACCTCCAGAGATTCCCAACCAGTGAGATTTCTTGTAGGTTAATACTAGGAAAAAAAAAAAAAAGGCAGCGTTCTGGTTTTACATCCGTTTGTTTTAACACACACATCATCAGGGGTATCACGATTTACTCACAGCCAGCAGGATGTAGCCATGCAGGCGGTGTCTCTTACTGAGATATGAAACTTTACTTAGAAAGCCCCCCCCATTACAGAGGTGTGTAATTTCACTGTGGTCCTGAAATCATTCTTAAAAATTGTATTCACATAAAAACTGTGACTTTCTACCAAACTTACATGCTTTCGTTTCATTTGATGGAGATGCTCTGAATGATACGTGCGTGTGTGACCTTTGGACACAACGAGGCAGTCTGGTTACACCTGCTTCAGTCACCGATGTGGTTAAACTAGTGGAGAAGGACAGCTCACTGCTGTGGTGACATCTTCTGCATTGTTAAATCAGCATTCATACATCATGTAATGAAAAGGAAGAAATACACCCTTTTTTTTTTTTCCCCTGGCAAAGCAGTATGTGAGTGTGTACACCTTCACATGAGCAGAAACCAGGGAGGGCAGTGGCAGTACAGATTTCTGCCACCAGGGTCAGAAATCTGTACTGGACAGATTTGAATATTTTAAGTGTGGACCACACAGAAGAAATGTCTTTCTTCTTTTTCATTGTTTCTTTTCTTTCTCTTTTCTTTTTTGAAAAGCTGATAACGTGATAAATGAGTTCATGTTAGCATAGCTGAAACTGGTTGCGCTCATAAACAAAGCTGTATTTTGGGGTCTGAAGCATAAACCTCTGTGGGTTTAATTATGTTCACAAAATGACCAAAAGATTTTTGTTCTGAAGCTCATCACTGTTCTTATTCCAACAAATGAACTCTTTTCTTTGAGGGAGCTCACAAAGAAAATTCAAGATTTCATTCAACTGGGTGTACTGATCCCCTCTCAAAACAGCACTATCTAATTACCATTAAATTATTTAATGATGCTGTGTGAAGGTGATACCTGTGACCTGTTTCTCACAGAGACTGATGTGCTTGAGTTCTTGCTTAGTTGTGCACTAGGGGCCTCCTGTTCTAGTCAGAGCAAGCTGTTCCACAGAGAGAGTAGTTACACCATTGCAGAAAACATAATAAGCTTACATTAGGTCAAAATATGTACCACTGAAACATACATCATTTCTGATTCATGGTTTCATTAATCAATAAATAAAATTTTTAACATATTAGTTTGTTGCCATATTACATAAAAGTGATTTGTTCAAACAAAGCAAAACGAAACAAACAACAAAAAAAAAGGTGGATCCAAACTGGTCCACTTTGAGTTTTTGTCTTCAATTATTTTAGTTCAGTTGGAAAAATGTTTATTTTTTGATTAGTTTCAGTGTTAGCTCTAGTTTTCTGCACAGTTTGAAAGCAGATTCACTGCTAACATTTTCAAACTGTTATCGGATTTAATGTGACCACACAAGCAAAAACTAGAACTAAAGACAATTCAAATATATTTTTATTTTATTTCAGTTAGTTTTGTGAGTATAAATATTGTTACACTTTTAGATTTTTCACATGTATTTTTTCAGTTAACAAAAAAAAAAAAAAAGTTAAACTTTTAGTTTTAATTTTGGTTTTAGTTCATTTTGATAACCTTGCTCCTTAATTTTTTATGTGGTAGTGTAAATATATTTTTCCTTATTATTTTTTCAACCAAGGGCTAGTATCAGTATTATATAAAATATATATAAAAAATATAATAAAACAACTGTGATAACCTTTGTAAAACTGAGTTCTGTTTATACCAATTCTTAAAAATGATGTGTATTTGCTGGCTGTCATCTACATAATGAAATAAAATATTTTGTAATAACAGGAAGCTTTGACTATTTCAAAGCATCAGAGTCCTTTAAATGACTGCAGTGCTCTTGGTCTAATTAGATGTTTTCTTTAGGAACAAGGAAACCAGCAACTGTTTTTTTTTTAAAGGGACTGCTAATGAAAGTAGACTTGTACAAATGTCTGAATCATGATGATGAGAAAAAGCAGCACAATTGCAAACTTTGCCAGAAGAATTCAAAACTTGGCATCCAGCTATGTATACACAAATGTTAAAAGCCAGCTGTGTAGCAGCAGAGTGACTCAGTGTTCTGTCATCTCCCCGTGCAGCAAATACGGCATCCACCTCTGTGCATTCTTGTGCATTCCTGCATTGCTCACTTTGGCTGATCTGCACTGGGCATTCTCCAGCATAGAAAAATACCTGTACGGCATGAAAGCACTTCAGTGATGGAAGCCGTACGATGGAATGATCGTCCCACATGAGAATGTGTCCGCAAAGCAGGAAAGTTCCTGTGATTACAAGCAGAGATGTAAATAAAAGCATGTGACTACATTATATAAATGGCATGTTCCTGTTAGGGTCTTTCCAACTTTAATCCAGTGTATCTGCATCTTGCCTAAGACCTAAACACAATTAATAGACTAGGTTCTGTTATTCCTTTGCATTAAAAGCAGCATAATTGCCAATTTCAGCAAACTCATGAACCCCTGTACGCTCATGTCCTCTACCATCTCCACTGAGTCTACCATTAAGTTAATATTTACATGTAAACATCTGAGGTTTGACATGTAGGCTAGAGATTAACAATTTTATAGTTGGTCTAGCCAACAAAAATAACAAAATAATTAATATTGTGAGTGAATGTGATTGCACAATTGGCATCAGAAAGCAGTAAAGGGGATGAAATGCTCAACTGTGCAATACCCAAGCACAAATCAAGCTTTTCACAATCGCGCACATGAATAGAAATGAGCCATTATCGTTAACACACGCAGGTTAAAAGGTGACCAAGACAGAACATGCCGTTCATTTACTGACTGATCTTTGAGAAACCAGAAGATGTTGCATGTTTTGGGAATTTTCAAGACCTCCTCAGCATCTGTAGATACCAATACTCGATAACACTGGATAGATGACTAAACAGTTTGACACACTGGCTTTGTTTTCCAGTGCTAAGAAATCCACCTTCTAGCAAGTCAACGCCCATCAACAGGTCGATCTCTGTTCAGGAACTGCTGATCAGCTGGATATTCATTGACAATGCCGTGCATGACTGAGGGGGCCACTTCCTGTTGGGGGGCACAGCCAAAGTGCAGAAGCGAGAAGTAAGCTTGAAAAATATTCTGTTTGTTTTTGTCTTTTTTTTCTGTTTTATTTGCTGGACTATCATCTGTGAATTTAGTATTCCAATGAAGATGAGATTTGATTCAATGTGCGCTACTAAATCTGCTGCTCATGAGAAGCTACACAGAAAATAAGTGCCATTGTTTCATCACTACATGTGACAAAGTGCAGGCTGCATGGACTCAGCCAGAGCAGTGAACTAAAACCTTACCAAAAACTAACCATAAACCATGACTGAAACAAGTAATGTAGCTGCATCTTAAGCAAACTTTCCCTTTAGCTAGAAATTATAAAAATACATAACACTCTCTTCTGATTGTTACTTAGTAGGCCCAACATCTTGTTGTTGTCATGAACACTGAGGAAATTTAACAGACCAACATTTTATGATCAGTCTGAAGATGTTCATTTAAAAAGGGAACGGTCTCTGTGCCACTGGGAGTGCTAAAGTCTAAATCTCACCGCAATATTAAATCACTTTGAGTGAGTTAGTGAGTTCAGATTTTGGTCCATGCTGACATGGTAACGTCACACAGTTGCTGCACATCCATGATGTGTTCTGAGATCTGGTGACTGTGGAGGCCATTTGAGACCACTGTCATGTTCACGAAACAGGTTTGAGATGATCTGAGCTTTGTGACGTGGTGTGTTATCCTGCTGGAAGCGGCCATCAGAAGAGATGGACACAGCCAGTAACAGTAGTCAGGCTGTGGCTTTTAAATAATGGTCAGTATTAAGGGGCCCAAAGTGTGCCAAAAAATATAGCCTACACCATTACACCACCTGGAACTGTTGATAAAGGCAGGACAGGTCCACGCTTTCATGTTGTTTATGCCAGCGTCTGAGCCTTATCATCCAAATGTTGCAGCAAACCAGCTTTTCCCAATTTTCTGTTGACCAATTTTTAGTAAATCCATGACAACTGTGGCCTCCTGTTCGTAGATGGCTGGAGCGGCCCCCGGTGTGCCCCATGTCTGGCACCAATAGCCATGTTTTGAGGTCATTTAAATCACATTTTTCCCCCATCCTGTTGTTCGGCTTCAACTTCAGCAGGCTGTCTTGTCCGTGTCTACGTGCCTAAATGCATGGAGACGCTTGCATGATTGCCACATTTGTGTTAACAAGCAGTTGAACAGGTTTACCTAATAAAGTGGTGTTGACTGTATGTTTTATTGGTGCATAGATAAAGCCACAGCTTTAAAAAATAAGACAGCGAGGTGTTTGGTTTCATTTTTTTTTTGCACCAAACTATATCAGCAGTCACATAAATGATCCAAAAAGCTCTCATTTTGCAGAGTAAACTGCTCATGCAAATGAATGCCTTCTTGCACAAGATATCCTCAGAAAATTACCTTTTGCTATTACTTCTCTTTTCAGCTAAACCTTAGCACGACAGGGTGACCTAAACAAGAATTCAGAGTTTACAACATGCCAAAAATGACCCTTCATGTGAAGAGTCATTATTGGGACAGTCAGGTAACATTACTGCGCTGTGAAAAAAGGAAAAATTAATCTAATCTCTTTCTTTTTATTGCCTTGTATTGTTTAGCTGAGTGCAAGTGGCGGATTTTACCTGAAAACACTGTTTAAAATTTCCAGGAACATAAAGCCACCTGTTGAAATCGACCCAAACATGCAACTGATGTATTCCACTTGTGTCTGTTAGCCAACAGCTGTTACACAACCTCTCTTTTCAACATGCGCACACATGTGCTCGGGGCAACAAACATCAGCCAGAAGTCAGAGACGGAAGACGAGCTGTTGTTTTAAAATTACTTTTAAAGTTTATTCAAAGGAAAAAAAAAAAAAAAAAAAAAAACTTTCAGGAAAATACATGACTTCCTGTCATACACAGAGAGGACATAAGTTAGAGTAGCATGGCAGAAACAGCAGAGGAAAAAACACGTCGCCTCACGTCCAAGCCTGCAGGGAACGTTACTGTAATGTTTCCATGTTGAAGCAGCGTTGTGTGAATACCTGAAATGAACAACACGCGTGTTCTTTGTTGTGTAAAGAGTTAGTGAGTCGGGGTGGGAGGCATGACAAAAAAAAAAAAAATAATTTAAAATATCCGATAAGAATGTGGGCTCAAAAAGCAGAAACAAAGAATTAAAGAACTAAGATGCATATGCTTTAAACATAAATACCATGATGCACATTAGTGTAACAAAACATTGCCTCTGTAAACAATTTTTCCACCTAAGGTGAGTGTAATAATATTAAACCACCGCAGTCGCATAATTACGTTTACATAGACTTACAGAAACAACAGAAACTATCGTTAAGCTTCTCAACTACCTCTAAAACTTAATAATACACAATGCTTCAAGTGATTTTTTTTTTTTTTTTTTTTTTTTTAGTTTTTTTTTAAAACAAAAGAAGGATTTCCAAGTAGTGGTTCTCATAACAACAGGTTTACACGTTTTTAAATGCTGCCCTCTTGGCACTTTTTCCAACACGAGTCGGCAAGCGACTCATTTTTCTCCTCGGATATCAACTAAGAGCTCATTCTTTCTTTAGATCAATAAGAATATCAATAATAGCCACAAATTATTTTCATGAATTCAATACAGCCACTCATCAAGGCCTTGATGCAAGAAGAGACACACACACTGGGCACTACTGCACACACAGACCTCAGACAACAGGACTGGGGCCCGAACAGCTTCTCCACACAGAGGTTTGTGACATAAACTAAGTGACCAACAGTAACCTTATCATCAGGGGGGGGGGGACGCCCAAGATAAGCTTGTTTGTGTCCCGACAAAGACGTGTTTGGATATGAAGTCAGCGTGCAGATCGGACTCCCCCTTTGCTCTTCCCTTGAGTGAACGGTGAGAGAAAAATCCAGCTCGGCAGGGATCGTCAATGCTGCAGATCGCTGCTCAGTCTTTCACATATATAGACAGCTTCAATAACAGCTGGAGCAGGACATGGGGGTGGGCGGGGGTGGTGGGGCACAAAATAGAATAAACTATTGCTCCCCCCACCAAAAAAAAAAAGAGAAAAGGTGGGTTTCTGTCTTCAGTTCCTTCACAAACAGCCGAGTGAGGGAAAATCGCCGCTCCGCGTTGCCGGTTTGGAGACACTTCATCACAGTAACACTGAAGTCCAGAGTCTGAGTGCTGAATCAATAAAGGCGTATGCTCTCATCTGATGGGAGGCCGTGAGAAATGCTTCTCAGCTCTGATACACAGATTGCCAAAGGTTGCAAAAACAAACACAGGATCGGAATATGTACACCTGACGTAGAGGCTCTCCTGCTGCTGCAGCTTTAACGCCAAACTGAACACCTAGGATTGATCACTTGTGACAAGATACAAAGCAAAAAACATCATCTCATGCCTTTGGACCACCACACAGTAATAAGTCTTTCTACATTCTTGACACTTAGTGCATTGAATACATACGAATGTTCTAAATGAAGCATGAAATGAGTCGAATAATGAAATGGAAGATGGAAATCCGCCTCCTGTACCGAAACAAACCCGCTGACCATGTGTTTACCTCTCTGCCAGTTAAACCCAAAGTCGCCACTGGCGCTGAACTCTCTGACAGCACACGCACGCACACGTACTAAACTTTCTCCTCTACCTCATCACTCCATTTTCCCACATTATATCTGACTATTCACAGCAGTTCAAGTTTCTCGAGTTGAGATTAGGTCGTCATGCTTCCCCGCCACCGGCCGAACACGACAAAAGTTCCCGAAGCTTTATTGTACATAGACACCTTTGTTTATTTTATATTTTGGATCACATCCACATCGCTTTTTTTTTCTTATACAGACACACCGTACACTTCCGATGTTTTAGAGCAAGCAAATTGTGGACTGTAGGTGGATGTGTGTAAATGATAAAAAAAAAAAAAAAAAAAAAAAAAGCAAAAAAAACCCAAACAAGGTTAAAGACATGTTTAACTCCACATAGTTACACTTATCTTCAAGGAATAATAATGACTCCAAAAATACTATCCTGAAATCCATCTCCTACACCAACTCTCGCTCCATCCTCCCTTTTTTAAAGCGGCTGTCCGATACAACACTACACTTCAACCATTCAACCACACGCCCTCATGTTTGAGTCCTATCAACCTGACTTATGGTAAAACCTTAAAGATTAGGTCCCTTGCTAATGCTTGTCACTGAGCCTCCAGCTCAGTGGTCTGTCAGGGGACAGTCACTAACCAGCATGTTAGCAGTAGGTGGACCAAACAGAAGTACATTTACACACACTACTGTAGCATTAATACAACACACTCTGACCCCACCAGCCCCACACTCATAAGAAGGGGCAGATGGTGGGAACATGGGGCAGAAAGGGACTCCCTTACAAGAGGCAGACCTGCAGAAGGTAGTAGCAGTAGTAGCAACAATAGCGGTAGCAATACTAGTAGAAGACCTCAAGCTTACTGACCAACCCAGGAAATGATGCAGAGGTACAAAATCTAGCCCATCGCGATTCGATGAGCACCAAGAAAACTGAGAGGGAAACAGGAAACAAACCGTTGCTTGCCCCCGCCCCCTTTTTCTTGAATTCACATTTAATGTATTACTACTTCCTTTCATATATTAACCTTTGATTTCACTTTGTACGTTTGTAAGTCGTCGCTTCGGGTTTTTCAGAAGGGGCGACTACTTGACCGGCTGTCGCTGCGTCGCAGGCGGATCCAGCAAGGCTGCAGCTACAGGGCGTTGCTGTCGACTGCTCCAAAGGGCTGGTTGGTTGCTGTGTTTGTTCTCGCTTGGTTGTCCGAGGGCTGACAAGACATCAATGGTGGGTTCTGAGATCCAGTGTTAAGAGAGGGTGGAGGACAATGAGGAAGATGAGGAGAAGGAGGAGAAAGAGGGCTGGGTGTGGACCTCTACCAGCTGAGCAGGTTGCTTCGGCCCAGAGTCATGAAGTACACCTGGCTGGAGCCTCCAGACCGTACAGAGGCGAAAAACACCTGAGGAGACAAATTGAGATTTTACTATTCGACACAGTTTGAGTAAAAATGTTGTAACTGAAACTGTCAATGATGAAATGGTCCAGCAATCAGCATTTTCACATAATGCTGCGGTGTTAAAAATCTAACTTTCTGTTCTGTTCTTTTTATATATACATATTCATCCAGGTCTTGAATCATTAGTGATTCATGAATGACTTAATATCAAAACAAAACTCTGGTGGTTTAATGTTTCTTCAGACATTTCCCTGATGTTACAGTCCTCAAAATCTCACATCATTTACCGCACAAGCTGTCAAAAGTGCAGACCCACAAAGAGGAAAAAACAACAAAGTCCAAAAAAACAGAGAAGAGAAACTAGAGAGGCCTGAAGTTACTTCCACAGCTAAACCAATGCTTTTTTTTTTTTTTTTTTTGGTGCATGTTTTTGTTTTATTTTTTGCAACCTAGGAAGTCAAAACCTGACAGCACAGACGTGTAAGAGTCGTGCAACTTGGTGAGGTCACTGACAGCAGTGCTAATAAATAACTCGCACCTTAGCGAATGCATTGTTGAAAGCTGGCACGGCGATCTCACCTTGTCATTTCTTTCACAGAGGAACTTGAGTCGCTGAGCTCTCTTGTGCATAAAGACGCCGTCCAGATGGCCGGTCTCCACCGAGCGGATCTCAATGGCCTTCTCCCCCCAGCCCATAATTTGGTTCGAACGAATGTAGGCTGTGGAGAGATATGTCAGTCAGAACACTGATATTTGATTAATTATATTTAACAAAACAAGATGAGTAAAGTATTAATTCCCAAGACCAATTATAATGATAGCGAAACTGAGTGCAGATTGGCCTTTCACCTTTAGTGTATGTGTGAACATCTGCGTGTGATTTCTGTGCAGCCAAAGGACAAATGCTGATAGTACCTGATGTAGTAGCCACATGCAATATAGTCAGTGAATGTGTCAAACAGTGAGTTAATAATCAGCTTTTCATCATCAAGAATTTGATGATATAAAAATAAAAAACAATACGCTGCTTTTTTAAAAATCAGGTGCAAATGTGTGGGTGCAGGGAGACATTACTTCTTGGAGGGTCGAGGGTTGTGTTTGCGTAGCCTTTCACCCAGTTACTCACCCACTGAGGTGGGCATCTCCCCCCACTGCAGCACCACGTCCTTAGTGATGCGTCCGTAGGTGTTGACATAAACCCCCTCGTCCTCGTAGCACACGAGCAGTTCAATGCCGTCAGTGTTGGGCAGGATGATGATTGCGTGAGACTGGATACTCGTCTGGATCTGCAGGAAAAACAACAACATGACAGACATCTTTGTTTGCTTTCCCCTGTAGACAGATTTCATTGTTTTGATGCACAGAGAAAACACAAAAGATGAATCATAAGAAGTGAATTATCTTTTAACACATACAGCAAACAAGCATGTAAGATATTTTACAAGTGTGAGCTTACGTGTGTGGGCAGGTAGATGTCATAGACGGCCCCAGAGTCGACATCCACGGCGTGAAAGCCTGAGCATGAGCCATAGATCACCTTTAACCTCTGACCTTCCTCCACGGTCAGGTCGACCAGCAGCGGCTTATGCACCAGGTCGCCGAAAGACTGAGGGATACAAATCAGAACACTTGGTTCAACACTTATATTCATTGTCATCAACAACAAGGTAAATCCACACAACACCAACAATAAGCTAGTCAATTTATTTACCTTGAAGGCCATGAACTTGTGGTACGGCTTAGGTGCCCAGGCGTAGACCTCCACTGAGTTCTTCAGGGCCAGAACCAAAAATTTGATCCTCTCATATTTCACTGGGGAAATAAAAATCAAAATAAATCACTGGAAGATGGCATGGCTACCAGAGGTGGGGAAATAGTGCATAAAATCACCAACAAGCTAATTTCTGCTTACTGATTTAACTTTTTTCCTCCTTTTTTAGTAGTATTATTGATTTTAATTGTAGTTCATGTGGTTTCTCTGCTTCAGAGCAGTTTATGTTGCACCACAGAAACTTCTAATTGCAGCAAGTTAAAAAGAAAACAGTTAAACTCCAGAGTCTCTGGCCTCAGCTAATTTCTATTTATAATAACAGAACCGTCACTGTTTGTTTTCAGACTATCGTTGCTCATTCTTAATCCGACCTTAGTACAAAATTACTTTTTGACTATCATCCAAGAAACATAGTTAAACCCCCCACCCCCACCCACACACACACACACACACTTAAATCCAGCTTCTTTAGCCTTTCTGTTTTCCAAAATTTAACAGTTACACATTAATTTGCAAATACTGATTTTATCCTCATCTTTGCAAAGTCCTGTACTTTCCACGAGTGCTGGTCAAGGAGTCAATTTTCTGTTAAACGACAGGAAATGGATTCCTCGGCCGACAGCTCTGATTAGTGGATAGGGGTTTCCAAACAGGAAGTGCCTGTCTTTGCACAGGGGCAGTAAACTCACCAAGGACATTCTGAATTTTAGACAGGACTACTTGCATGTCTACTCAGATGTCCTTACCGCATTATTACTTAATCAAGGGCTTTCCTTCCATGATATATATCAATGACACGGGGGGGTCCATTAAGCACATAAACAATTTTTCAAAGTTTAGAGAAGTCCCTCGTTTGAAAGCAAACAAAGCAGAAACTGGAGGTTGATATTTCTAGACACTGACAGACAGACATATGTGGCAACTATATGCTCATCCTAACCTTTACAGCATTAAACCATCATTTTATTCTGGTTTTTTCAACACCAACAGTGGTCAATAAAGCTGCCGCACAGGGTCATGCTCCCACGCTGTCGCAATGTAGTTGTTGTTTTGTTTGGTTTTGTGGTCTTTCTCTGTCTTTGAAGGTTCTCCTGTGATACAGTGTTGTGGTCACATTTACTTTTAGTCTTCATGTCTCAGAGAAATTTGTCTGTTGGTCATTTCCTGTTGAGCACAATTCTTCGCTTGTGTTACGTTCTGGATTTACTTCCTGTTTTTGTTTCTCATCCTCCTTTGTCTGCCCCGTCCTCAGTAGTCTCACCTGTGTTTATGTTTATGTTTATGTTTACTGAGATCCCCATTAGCGTCAGCAGCATGCTGCATCAGCTATTCTTCCTGGGGTCAGTTTACATAAAAAGACAAATTACATTAATAAACAAACAAACAAACAAACAAAAAACAAACAAAAATCATAACAGACGCAGTATTCAAATAACACATGCTTATATTCATAATTTTTAAAAAAAGATGTAGACTTTAAGATAGGGAGATATTTTAGATTTCGCTTACATAAAAAGTATTATACCTTATTTATTTTTATAGTATATTTTCAGTTGCTTCTTAAAACTGTCTGCAGTACTTTTTTTTTATTGTTTTGTGGTAGTGAATTCCATTCATGCATTGCTCTAAACATTACTGTACGTTGGCTTAACCTAGTTTTACATTTTGGCAGAGTGAAACACAGTCCAACCGCGTGCCTTGTTGCGTAATCAAGGGTATCTTTGCTAAATGGTAGTTTATGGTAAAATATAGATGGACTTTTTACTGTAATTATGCTATTTAGAAAATATGTCAGTGCATACCACCCTCTATCCTTCACCCATATCCAGGAAAGCTTATTATGCATTTCAGTAACATTTGTCTTAGTGCCACATTTTAGAGCCACATGTGCTGCCTTATTTTGCACCAGTTGTAATTTTTTAATATTGCTTAATGATATATTCGACCAAACAACAGAGCAATAATCTGAATGAGACAATACAAGAGTCTGAATGACAACTGGGATTGTTTGTTTAGTTAGATATGCCGAACATCTTTTAATAACAGACAAACTACGACCCATTTTAGAAACTACTCTCTGGATATGTTCATCCCAGAAGAGTTTACTGACTATAAGAATTTGTAAGAGCTTCACCTCTTCCATTTGTTTAACCAATACATCCTTTATGTGGAGATCCAGTTGAGGTTTGGCTCTTAGAGAATGATTTGTTCCAATGACAATACTCATTGTTTTAGAAACATTTAAAATGAGTTTGTTACTGTCCACCCAGTTAACTATACATTCAATCTCTCGTTCAAGATCAGTTTTAATCTCACTAATAGACTTTGCTGCTACATTAGATATACTGTAGTATATACTGTGTCTGATTGCTTCCACTCGTTCGTCGTCACTAACCACCCTTTGGTGCATATTTAGTCCTGTTCTTCCTTTGTCATATTGTCTCTTTTTTCTCTGTATGTGGCTCTCTCGAGTTCTGTTTTGGGGCTTTGTGTATTTTGGACTCTAGAGAGGGGGCAGTAAGTAGTTTAATTTTAAAATGGTGGGCAAGTAGCCCCCAGTAAGTGTGAATATCACATAAACAACTCAGTAAAAACCCCAAACCAGTCCCTGCTGCAAGCTCCAAACACATCTCCGTGCACTCCTCAGCATTTTTGTACTAGGGATGTCCTTAATCTCAAACTTGCCACTTTTGTAGTTTATTAGCAGTGTTTATGCTCATGAGTGAAATCCTATATTACGTACCAACTTTGTAGTGGACGCAGCCCTCCAAGTCTCCTACGGTTGTCCAGCCCTGCTTCTTCTCCACCTCAGGGTCATTGTGCAGAATCTTGTTCCTCAGCCAGGACAGGTAGTACACGCGGAGCTTATTCTTCTTACCTGTAGTTGAATTGTGAAACACAAAGGTAAAGAAAAGCAAAAACAAAATTTTGAAATTTCTACATCAGCTTATGTTTTCATTGCTGTCGGTCTGATCCAGTAATGGATGGCTGGTGTTTGCTAAAGCTGCAGATGTGCACAATGGTGTGTGTGTGTGTGTGTGTGTGTGTGTGTGTGTGAGGAGGAATTCTGGACCAAGCCATCCTACAAAACTGTTTCAGTATTTCTGGGAAATCTTGATGAAACAGCCTTTCTCAGCTCATGTCAGAGCCTCTCAGTTGCCTTAAGGTCAGAACTCTGACTTCAAAAACATGAATTTACTTCTTTTCAGCAGTTGTGTTTGTTTATCTGGATATTTTGGGTCACTGCCTTCTTACACCACCTACCCTTTCTTAAGCTTCAAGTCATGGACAGTGGCTCTGACATTCTCCTGAAAAATGTTACAGTTTTGGTTTTGTTTGTTTTTTTTATTCATTATACCCTCAATGACTGCAAGCCATCCATACTAAGCAAACAGCCCCAAACCAAAGTCTCGGAGAGCATCTTAATGTATGATCACTTATGATCACTTTTCTCACAAAATCCCAATGACATTATGAGATCATACCAACCTAACCTGAAATGTCAGTGACAAATAAGACACAGAAATAATGACTATAATCCAGTTTCTGACAAAACGTAGCACGAGCTAGTTAGTTTGTTGTTTAAAGCTGTTTAAAGAAGTCTTTCCTCAGAGTCTTTTACATGAAGCTTAGGTGGAGGTTCAACCTGTAATCACACATCTGCCTTCTTTCCCAGGTGTTTGGCTGCTTGTCTAATTTACATCACTTCCACTTTCCCACGCTGTCACACTCAGTGCTAACTTCATCACTTCTAGTACAATCATCTTTCCAGCCGCCCTTGTTGAGCTAAGCAGCCTCTGCTCAGCCTGCTCAGCGTGCTTTAAATATCACTGCTCATCTGTCATTCTTCCTTTCAGACTCATTCGTGCAACCCACCTCCCCTTCTCCACCACCATCCTTCCAAGCCTCCATCTTGGTCTCCAGCACCTCCAGACTCGGAGGGGGAGGGGGCTGCATTAATACCTATCTCCACTGGGATTCCCGTCTGCTTAAATGGGCCATCGGAGTCTAATCGCCAAATTGCTAATTGCATTTCTTATCAATAAATCATGCTCAAGTCCTCCTAATGATCTCTCCTTATTGAAATACCTTCAGCATAAGACAGCAGCAGACATCATCCAAAAGCACATTAACGGTATCTGTTACAACCACACTAACTGCATTAATCACTTATGATTATCCTCAACTTTGAGAGTGGATAATTCAAGGTCTAACAGCAGATGACTGTGTGTGCTCCACCTCAGAATGGTGAGCTGTCATACAGAGTCACAGTTTATATGCTACAACTTAATAATTGTTGAATCAGTTTCCTTACGTTTGTGTATTCCCATAACTACTTCAAAGGGTTTTGAGCCTCTAATTATAAGTAACTGTGAAAATACAACTGCGAAAACAAGAAAACTCTGACGTCCTGCATCATATGTCACTTGACTTATGATCAAATCCTTGCATAACAGATAAGAGCATGCACATACTTTGGCTCATTTTGTTATGGGTATGGGTCTGAATGGAAGAATTTCAATCACTTTAGCAAAGTTAAGTATCACTTGTCTGAAAAGGAATCACGATGCCACCTCAACCATGCCTTTGCTGAGGCCTTGGCTTTGATTTGCAATGACTTTTTCCTTCTTTCATCCAAACACAGCATCTGTGATTTCCTGCCAAACACCTATGTGTTATCTGTGTATATAACATTGTCTAAAAACTGTTTTGGAATAATACAAGTGATCTCTGACTTCTGACATGAAGCAATGTGGGTTTGTTGTTGTTCTTTTGAAGAGCAATGGTTTTCTTTATGGTGTCCTATCAATATCTTTCTTAATCACAGTGTTTTATATTGTGGAAAATTTAACAAAGATTATAGCTATCTAAAAATTTCTGTGGGTGCATGTTGTGCTGTTGATCTGATTTTTACAGGATGCCCACTCTTAGGATGAGCAGTAATGGTCTTTAATTGCCTCAATTTCTAGACTATTCATCTTATTGAAGATTAATGAACAATCAGATCTTTAGAAATGCTACTATAGCAGTTTCCATCTTATATAAATGTTCTGTGTGGGTTTTTGTGATCCAAACTGTGTTTCACACCAATCTTTCCAAAGAAGAGCAAAATTACTCAGTAAATGGATGTACAATGCTGGGGAAAAGTATTCGACCCCTCCTGATTTCTTAGTCTTTTGCATATCTGTCACACTTAAATGTTTCAGATCATCAAACAGATTTCAGTATTAGACAACAATACCCCGAGTTAATACTCAAGAACAGATGAGAAACAAAGTCACTGACATCTATCAGTCTGGAAAGGGTTACAAATCAAATGCAGTGAACCACAGTGACAAACATTATCCACAAATGGAGAAAACTTGAAACAGTGGTGGACCTTCCCAGGAGGGGCCTACCAAAATTACTCCAAGAATGCATCGACGACTCATCCAGGAGGTCACAAAAGAACCCAGAACAACACCTAAAACCTTAAACAAGGCTGTTCCTGCTGGAAAACCCTCCAATGTGGCTTAAAACAATTCTGCAAAGAAGAGTGGACCAGAATTCCTCCACAGTGATGTGAATGACCAGTTAAGGCAAACGCTTGACTCCAGTTCTTACAGTTCTTTTTTCCCTTACTAAATGAAATAATTATTTGAAAAACTGCATTTTATATTTACTCGGGTTATCTTTGTCTAACATTAAATTGTGTTTGATAATCTGCAAGCGTGACAAATATACAAAGACCTATGAAATCAGGCAGGGGGCAAATATTTTTTCCTAGTAGCTTTTGGAGAAACCATTAGCACAGAGAGCCCCTTTTTGAGCCAAGACTGTGAGTAATCGCTCGACAAATACACTGTTGACGATGTTTGCGTTATGTTTACTCAGAATAAGTCTACAATGTGAGTTTCATGAAGATTAAGTCACATTTTATGAGTAATGAGTGCAGAAATCTTGGTCATTTTTTTCCTGCATGTTTAATACGTAAGGCTATTGTTTACCCCGTCACCTAGAAATCTAATTGCATTGCAAATCAGTTTCATGGAAGGAAATTAATTGGTGGTTAACTCTGCGGCATTTCCTTCCATCATGGAAAGCTCAAGTGTGTGTCAATGTTACATAGCATCGACATACATGACGTGTTTTCACCCAGAAGAGTTTTACTCAATATCCTTTTCGCTCAAAATATCTGTTGTGTCATTCTGTCCTTAGGAAACTGAGAAAAAAGAGAAGTAAGACTGTGGGTAAACTTTCAATCTGAGAACTGCGCGGTGTATAGCCATTGAAAATGTAAAGCTTGTGTAGAATGTGGTGCTTTATTGGTTCGGCGTGGTAATGTGCACAAGCCAGAAAGAGAAGCAGACTAGACAAAAACATACAGTCAAAAACACTTTACTGACTAGGAGGGATAAACAAAAGTGAAGTTTCTTTCAACCACATAATTAACAAACTACACTACCCCAGTTTCTTTATATTTAACTTCCAAGCAGCCAGACTTTTTAATTTTTTAAAGTGCTGTTCAGCAATAGTTCTCCAAGCTAACTGAAGCTCTTTCAAAATTTTTCTTTGGGCATTGGCTGCTTTTTCACTTATTTTTTTGGTCCAGTCCCTGTCCCTGACCATTTTTTGGGTTTTATTTATTTATTTATTTTTGTTCATTTATCTGTTGAGTGTTGCATCTATACACAAAAGAGAACTTGGCAAAGGACCAGTATCAAATTGTATAATTGTATCTTTAGCCACTCTGTCACTAGCAGCCTGTTGCAAAAACACATCAGTACTTCCCATTTTTTTAGTTCAATTTATGAAAAATTACAGAACTAACAGTTTGACAGGCATAAAATAGTATCTGTGAACCAATAAGGTCATTCTTAAAGAGCTATTAGCCCAGAACTTGCAGTGTTTGCTTAAAACATCTTTGAGGAAACTGGACAAGTGGAGGACAAAAGAAGTGGCAGAACTAAAAAATCTATCTAGAGCATATGAACAATATCTGGAAATCATGTCTTTAATAGGAAAAAAAATCCAGTAAAGACCTGACACATGACCTGAGAGATGCATCTGGACCTTCAGCTGATCCATCTACTGTTCACTGAGCCTCATCAGAAATGGTCTCAGTGGAAGGGTGGCTGTCAAGAAGCCATTCTTAAAGAAGGGAAACAAGCAGAAAAGGCTGAGGTATGCCACATTACACAAGAACTGGACTCAAAATCAGTGGCAAACGGTCTGATGGAGTGATAAATCAAAATTTGAGAATTTTGGTTCAAATCATCATCAGTATGTAGGGAGGATCAGGTTTTGATCCACCATGGAATACCATCTATAGAGCAACTGATTGGCAAAAGCTTCATTCTTCAGCATGACAATGATCCCAAACACACTGCCAATGCAGTAAACGCATACCTGGATAGAAAAATACACAATGGAACACCACCAGTCATGGATGGGCCTCCCCAGAGCTCAGACCTCAGCATAACTGAAGCAGTGTGGGATCATCTTGACAGAGAACAGAGCAAAAGGCAGCCAACATCCAAAGAAGAGCTTTGAATGTCCTTCAAGAAGCCTGGAGAACTGTTCCTGGAGACTACTTAAATTAATTACAAGAAAGCTGTCTCAGAGAGGCCGTGTTGAAAAATAAAGGTGGTCACACCAAATACTCATTTTCAAGGTAATTAGAAAACTTTTATATCACATTTCGATGCATGTTTGCATATATTTCAATAAATTGCTGCAACTATTTACCATTTTCCTAGGCAAATTATCATGAGGGGTGGCTCAAGACTTTTGCCCAGTACTTCAATTCAGTTCAATTTTTTTTATATAGTGCCAAATATCAACAGTCGCCACAAGGCGCTTTATATTGTAATGTAAAGACCCAATAATAATATTAAAACCGCAAGCGGTGATATCGGGCCCTCGCACTCCCTGCGCGTCGACCCGTGGCGCTCGTCGACCCGTGCCGCACTCGGAGGTCTTGTGATCGTGATGGTGTACAGAAGGTCTGTAGAAAGTTGAATTCTTTTATAGGAAAAGATATCTTTTGCTCTCGGCATAGACGCAATGGAATATTTGGGGGTGGGGTCACGGCTCCAGCATGCAAAATAGGGCATGGGTCTGATAGACTGTTTTGATCAGGATGATGTCAAGAATGTTGAAACACATTTTCATACATTTCCGAGAAACTAAGTTTGTGGATGCTATACAAAATTTCATTTGCTTCTGTAGGGGGCGCTCTTGCAGCTACGTATAGCCTTGAATCCATAGTTATGGGTTCAGAGTGGCTGTGTACATGAGTGATTACATTTTCAGGCAGATCGGGCAAAGCATGTACGAACACGTGCCCAAACAATTTTGGTCGCCATTGAGAAAAATGAAAGCCAACTTCAATGGCCTGGTGTGACAACACCGTTTAATATTTTGTCAAGATTTCCACAATATTTGATGGGCTGTTTGTCTAGATGATCTGGAGCCAATTTGGTCTCACTGGCTGAAATGCCCTAGGAGGAGTTCATTCAAATAGCAGGCCTGAAAATGGCAAAAATTGACAAAAATTGACACTTTCAATTGAAGATGCTGGACTTCCTGTAGGGTTTCCAGTATGGCTCCAAGAGACTTTTTTGTACGTCTTAGGATGTTACATGAGTGTGCAGAATTTCAGAGCTGTAGATATAATGTAGCTCTGGGGCTAGCTAAAAAACATGCTATTTTATGATATTTCAAGCTGCCAGTAGGTGGCGCTGTAACATTTATGGACTTTATGCATATCAATGTGTTCAGGGCAGGAGGCTTATCAAATTGATGAGGATTTCGTAAGGAATGGTGAAAGATAGTTTCATGCATTTCAGAGCAAAACTAATTATGTGGACGTCATACAAATTTTCATTCGCTTCTGTAGGGGGCGCTATTGCGCCTACAGTCTTGAATCTGTAGTTATGGATTCCGCCTGGGTGTGTACATGAGTGATTAAATTTTCAGCCTGATCAGACAAAGCATGTGCGAACAAGTGCACAAACAATTTTGGTGGTGAGGGAGAAAAACGAAGGCCAACTTCAATGGCCTGGTGTGATAAGGCCATTTAATATTTTGTAAAGATTTCCACAATATTTGATGGGCTACTTGTGTAGATGATGTGGAGCAAATTTGGTCTCACTGGGTCAAATGCCCTAGGACAAGTTCGTTCAAATAGCAGGCGTGGAAATGGCAAAAATTGACACCTTCAATTGAAGATGGCCGACTTCCTGTAGGGTTTGGGGTATGGGTCCAAGAGACTTTTTTGTACGTCTTAGGATGTTACATGAGCCTGTACATTTTCATACATGTAGATAAAACGTAGCTCCGGGGCTACTCAAAAAACTTGCTATTTTAAGATATTCCGAGCTGCCACTAGGCGGCGCTCTACCGTTTATGGACTTTATGCATATGAGTGTGTTCAGGACAGGGTGCTTATCACACCACTGAAGTTTGAGCCAGATTGGGCAAGTTGGGTTTGAGTTACAGCCATTTTTGTGTTCATGGCGAATCATCGAACTTTGCCGTCCCATAAGGGTCACGCCCTTTTGTCAAAAAGTCACAGTTTTGAAAACACAGTAAGTCCAACTTCTTAAGGCTTTCCAGGTGAAATTTGAGATGGTTCTGCTAAACCACCTTGGAGCTGGACCTCCAAGTGTAAAATATGACATTTCCTGTTCCCACTAGGTGGCGCTGCGACTGATATTAAATATTGTCATATGTATGTGTTCAGGGGGGCACCCTCATCCTACTGGAGAAGTTTCATGCACATTGGATCATGTAGGTATGAATGAGAGGCAATCAAAATTTCATGGCGAATGATCAAAGTTCAAAGGGGCATAAGGACCCCTCCCCCTTGGCAAAAACTCACCATTTTCGAGATTTAGATTCCCCTGGGGGTGTAGGTTAGACAAACCAAATATGAAGATGATAACTTCTAAAACCTCTGAGTTATTAGAAAAAGCGTGAGGGCTGCAAATCGCCAAATTTGCATAATTAATTCAAAATGGCGGACTTCCTGTTGGGTTTAGGGCATGGCTCCAAGAGGATTTTTTGTGCGCCTGGACATGATATACATGTGTATGAAGTTTCATTCATGTACGTGAAACACAGCGGTGGGGCTCCAGTTTAGGGGGCGCTAGCGAGCCATTTGGGCGCGCCCTTGCCCGAGCCCATTAAAATACTTAAATTTTCACCAGGTGTGACGCATGTGCAAAGTTTCATGAGTTTTTGAATATGATAAAGCCCCCAAAAAGCCAATTCATTTGCCTGAATAATAATAATAATAAAAAAAAAAAAAAAAAAAAAATAATTAAAACCGCAAGCGGTGATATCGGGCCCTCGCACTCCGCGCGCGTCGACCTGTGGCGCTCGTCGACCCGTGCCGCACTCGGAGGTTTTGTGATCGTGATGGGTCTCTAGAAAGTTGAATTCTTTTATAGGAAAAGGTATCTTTTGCTCTCGGCATAGACGCAATGGAATATTTGGGGGTGTGGTCACGGCTCCAGCATGCAAAATAGGGCATGGGTCTGATTGACTTTTTTGATGGGCTGTTTGTCTAGATGATGTGGAGCCAATTTGGTCTCACTGGGTGAAATGCCCTAGGAGGAGTTCATTCAAATAGCAGGCCTGAAAATGGCAAAAATTGACACTTTCAATTGAAGATGCTGGACTTCCTGTAGGGTTTGGAGTATGGCTCCAAGAGACTTTTTTGTATGTCTTAGGATGTTACATGAGTGTGCAAAATTTCAGAGCTGTAGATAAAATGTAACTCAGGGGCTAGCTAAAAAACATGGTATATTATGATATTTAAAGCTGCCAGTAGGGGGCGCTCTAACGTTTATGGACTTTATGCATATCAATGTGTTCAGGGCAGGAGGCTTATCAAATAGATGAGGATTTTGTAAGGAATGGTGAAAGATATTTCATGTATTTCAGAGCAAAACTAATTCTGTGGACGGTCATACAAATTTTCATTTGCTTCTGTAGGGGGCGCTATTGCGCCTACAGTCTTGAATCTGTAGTTATGGATTCAGCCTGGGTGTGTACATGAGTGATTAAATTTTCAGCCTGATCAGACAAAGCATGTGCGAACAAGTGCACAAACAATTTTGGTGGTGAGGGAGAAAAACAAAGGCCAAATTTAATGGCCTGGTGTGACAAGGCCGTTTAATATTTTGTAAAGATTTCCACAATATTTGATGGGCTACTTGTGTAGATGATCTGGAGCCAATTTGGTGTCAGTGGGTGAAATGCCCTAGGACGAGTTCGTTCAAATAGCAGGCGTGGAAATCGCAAAAATTGACACCTTCAATTGAAGATGGCCGACTTCCTGTAGGGTTTGGGGTATGGGTCCAAGAGACTTTTTTGTACGTCTTAGTATGTTACATGAGCCTGTACATTTTCATACATGTAGATAAAACGTAGCTCCGGGGCTACTCAAAAAACTTGTTATTTTAAGGTATTCCGAGCTGCCACTAGGCGGCGCTCTAACGTTTATGGACTTTATGCATATGAGTGTGTTCAGGACAGGGTGCTTATCACACCACTGAAGTTTGAGCCAGATTGGGCAAGTTGGCTTTGAGTTACAGCCATTTTTGTGTTCATGGCGAATCATCGAACTTTGCCGTCCCATAAGGGTCACGCCCTTTTGTCAAAAACTCACAGTTTTGAAAACACAGTAAGTCCAACTTCTTAAGGCTTTCCAGGTGAAATTTGAGATGGTTCTGCTAAACCACCTTGGAGCTGGACCTCCAAGTGTAAAATATGACATTTCCTGTTCCCACTAGGTGGCGCTGCGACTGATATTAAATATTGTCATATGTATGTATTCAGGGGGGCACCCTTATCCTACTGGAGAAGTTTGATGCACATTGGATCATGTAGGTATGAATGAGAGGCAATCAAAATTTCATGGCGAATGATCAAAGTTCAAAGGGGCATAAGGACCCCTCCCCCTTGGCAAAAACTCACCATTTTCGAGATTTAGATTCCCCTGGGGGTGTAGGTTAGACAAACCAAATATGAAGATGATAACGTCTAAAACCTCTGAGTTATTAGAAAAAGTGTGAGGGCTGCAAATCGCCAAATTTGCATAATTAATTCAAAATGGCTGACTTCCTGTTGGGTTTAGGGCATGGCTCCAAGAGGATTTTTTGTGCGCCTGGACATGATATACATGTGTATGAAGTTTCATTCATGTACGTGAAACACAGCGGTGGGGCTCCAGTTTAGGGGGCGCTAGCGAGCCATTTGGGCGCGCCCTTGCCCGAGCCCATTAAAATACTTAAATTTTCACCAGGTGTGACGCATGTGCAAAGTTTCATGAGTTTTTGAATATGATAAAGCCCCCAAAAAGCCAATTCATTTGCCTGAATAATAATAATAATAATTAAAACCGCAAGCGGTGATATCGGGCCCTCGCACTCCGCGCGCGTCGACCTGTGGCGCTCGTCGACCCGTGCCGCACTCGGAGGTTTTGTGATCGTGATGGGTCTCTAGAAAGTTGAATTCTTTTATAGGAAAAGGTATCTTTTGCTCTCGGCATAGACGCAATGGAATATTTGGGGGTGTGGTCACGGCTCCAGCATGCAAAATAGGGCATGGGTCTGATTGACTTTTTTGATGGGCTGTTTGTCTAGATGATGTGGAGCCAATTTGGTCTCACTGGGTGAAATGCCCTAGGAGGAGTTCATTCAAATAGCAGGCCTGAAAATGGCAAAAATTGACACGTTCAATTGAAGATGCTGGACTTCCTGTAGGGTTTGGAGTATGGCTCCAAGAGACTTTTTTGTATGTCTTAGGATGTTACATGAGTGTGCAAAATTTCAGAGCTGTAGATAAAATGTAACTCAGGGGCTAGCTAAAAAACATGGTATATTATGATATTTAAAGCTGCCAGTAGGGGGCGCTCTAACGTTTATGGACTTTATGCATATCAACGTGTTCAGGGCAGGAGGCTTATCAAATAGATGAGGATTTTGTAAGGAATGGTGAAAGATATTTCATGTATTTCAGAGCAAAACTAATTCTGTGGACGGTCATACAAATTTTCATTTGCTTCTGTAGGGGGCGCTATTGCGCCTACAGTCTTGAATCTGTAGTTATGGATTCAGCCTGGGTGTGTACATGAGTGATTAAATTTTCAGCCTGATCAGACAAAGCATGTGCGAACAAGTGCACAAACAATTTTGGTGGTGAGGGAGAAAAACAAAGGCCAAATTTAATGGCCTGGTGTGACAAGGCCGTTTAATATTTTGTAAAGATTTCCACAATATTTGATGGGCTACTTGTGTAGATGATCTGGAGCCAATTTGGTGTCAGTGGGTGAAATGCCCTAGGACGAGTTCGTTCAAATAGCAGGCGTGGAAATCGCAAAAATTGACACCTTCAATTGAAGATGGCCGACTTCCTGTAGGGTTTGGGGTATGGGTCCAAGAGACTTTTTTGTACGTCTTAGTATGTTACATGAGCCTGTACATTTTCATACATGTAGATAAAACGTAGCTCCGGGGCTACTCAAAAAACATGCTATTTTAAGATATTCCGAGCTGCCACTAGGCGGCGCTCTAACGTTTATGGACTTTATGCATATGAATGTGTTCAGGGCAGCATGCTTATCACACCACTGAAGTTTGAGCCAGATTGGGCAAGTTGGCTTAGAGTTACAGCCATTTTTGTGTTCATGGCGAATCATCGAACTTTGCTGTCCCATAAGGGTCACGCCCTTTTGTCAAAAACTCACAGTTTTGAAAACACAGTAAGTCCAACTTCTTAAGGCTTTCCAGGTGAAATTTGAGATGGTTCTGCTAAACCACCTTGGAGCTGGACCTCCAAGTGTAAAATATGACATTTCCTGTTCCCACTAGGTGGCGCTGCGACTGATATTAAATATTGTCATATGTATGTGTTCAGGGGGGCACCCTCATCCTACTGGAGAAGTTTGATGCACATTGGATCATGTAGGTATGAATGAGAGGCAATCAAATTTTCATGGCGAATGATCAAAGTTCAAAGGGGCATAAGGACCCCTCCCCCTTGGCAAAAACTCACCATTTTCGAGATTTAGATTCCCCTGGGGGTGTAGGTTAGACAAACCAAATATGAAGATGATAACGTCTAAAACCTCTGAGTTATTAGAAAAAGTGTGAGGGCTGCAAATCGCCAAATTTGCATAATTAATTCAAAATGGCGGACTTCCTGTTGGGTTTAGGGCATGGCTCCAAGAGGATTTTTTGTGCGCCTGGACATGATATACATGTGTATGAAGTTTCATTCATGTACGTGAAACACAGCGGTGGGGCTCCAGTTTAGGGGGCGCTAGCGAGCCATTTGGGCGCGCCCTTGCCCGAGCCCATTAAAATACTTAAATTTTCACCAGGTGTGACGCATGTGCAAAGTTTCATGAGTTTTTGAATATGATAAAGCCCCCAAAAAGCCAATTCATTTGCCTGAATAATAATAATAATAATAATAATAATAATAAAAAAAAAAAAAAAAAAAAAAAAAATAATAATAAACGAAGCAATTACAATAGGGCCTTCGCACAGTTCGTGCTCGGGCCCTAATAATAATAATAATAAAAAAAAAAATAATAATAAACGAAGCAATTACAATAGGGCCTTCGCACAGTTCGTGCTCGGGCCCTAATAAACGAAGCAATTACAATAGGGCCTTCGCACAGTTCGTGCTCGGGCCCTAACAAAGAAAACCTCAACAGTCAGACAACCCCCTGTGAGCAAGCACTTGGTGACAGTGGAAGGAAAAACTCGAGGCTCGTGACGAGGCAGTCATCTGCCACGAGCAGTTGAGGGTGAGGGAAGGGAGACAGGACAAAAGACACATGGTGGAAGAGAGCCAGTGCTACTACTAGTTAAATCTAAAATTAACTAACTGTGTAAGTTTGTGTTTAGTTGCCTGTGCTTGTATGATGGCGCACAAGGTTAGATGTTGATTTCAGTGCATCTCGCAGATCGGTTCTTCACTAATCTGGCCGGCTAAAGTGCACCTGTGTGTGTACCTGATATAGTGACCAGAACATTTAGTCCTTCCAGGACGTCCATCTGCTGGAAGCGTCGGCGGTTAATCAGAGGGTAAACTTTCCCCTGACCACTGCGGTCCAACAGCATCAGGCCGCTCTCTGTTCCCACCAATAGGTTCACTCCTACAGACAAACACACACAAACACACAGCATAAGGAGAACCTCAAAACCACCGACCTCAACTACAAATTCTGCTGCTTGTTGTGTAGTGTGTAGCCTTGTTAGAGCTTTGGTGCCACCATGTGGTGAAGATTTTTATAACTACAACTTCTAGTAAAAAGCTGAATTTTGATGGATATTAATACAAACACTTAAACAGTGGTACAACAAATTTATCTTAAAACAGTTTTTTCCTCTTAAGTAGCTCCTGAACAAATATGAGTTGGTGACTTTTAACGTTCGTGGTATTCCTAGTGTAGCGTAAACCGTGTTGCCCATTATCCACCCCCACTCTTTTGTTCATTCATGGTGATATCACAGTCAACAGACGACTCATTTACTGACGGCTAATTATTTAAATGTGTCCTTTCTTTAAAGCCCTCTCTGTTCTTACCCCAGAGTGCGGCACACAGAATCTCAGAGTTGAACCTCTTCTTGTATTTGCGGATCTCTGGGGTGTCACTCTGAGGACGAGTGTTGACCGGATTAACGTTGACCACGGAGCCCTTCCGGGATGGATCTGCTCTCAGCGCCTCTGCCAGCCGGGCATCGTTCCCATAGCCTAAAAGGTCAAAGGGAAGGGCTTAGGTAGGATGGTGTAGGATTGTAGAGTTTACCGGACAGGGTGAGGGTCAGTCACATGATCAGCATTAGAAAGGTGTATGGCTCTAAGTGACGGTAACTGTGATATTTAAAAATGAAATATCAATATTGTGTGCACATGCTGTGTACACTTTATTGTACGTAACTGTGTAATTGTTATTTTTATATGCTTTTGTGCAAATATGGTAAGAAAGTTTGGAAATATTAAATGAAATGATTCCACCTGCTGATCTACTCAAAACAATAAGAAACGGAGTTGATGTGAAGTTTACGTTTTCCTTTTGCTACAACAGAGACTGTCAGACTGTTAGAATAACACAACAGTTCCTTAGTTGTTTATTACACTTGGACACAAAACAAGCTGTGCAAGGTCAGAAAGCCTCTGCAGCCAAGGCATTTTCATGGTATCTGTTGCAAAGTGGATCACTGATTTTCTCTGGCTCTCTTAAATGCATTTATTTCAAGACTTTAGGCATCTGTAGGAAAATACACCCACTTCAAATCAGTGACTAAATACAGCCTGAACAATCTAGTATACTTAAGGGGTCAACAGCTGGTCACCAGCTGCATCAGGTGAAGTCATGGCTTAAGATTTGGGCTTGATGATGCAGGGAACAGCGCTGCTGTGATAAGAAAGCTCGTTTTGTAAATGGTGAGAGCTCCTGAACTTTACGACCTCAGTGAAACAGAGTCCACACTTAGAAGTTTTGTTTGGTACTGATTTGAAATTTTCATGCTCCGCTGCTTTACTCCATGAAAAGAAGATGCTGTTTTTGACTTTGTTTCCTTGTCGGAGCTTGTGTGTACAGTACCGTATCTGGGTGGGAGTTTGCAGCTGTGGACGCTGCAGACCGGTCAGACCCAGGTGGGTTTAATCTAGAGCAACGGTTCTCAGACTGTGGAGCTGTCACTGGATAGAGAGCAATTGTAGGGGGATAGCTGGGGGAAAAACTGTGTTAAACCAGGGTGACTAATTATAATTTATGTAAGGACACTAAACAACCAAGAGTTTCCTGATGATGACTTGCTGACCTTCAGCGCACATAAATCCAATAAGATCCCTTTGTGCTGTTACTGATGAAGAACAATAGTGTGTTGGGCAATATCAAGCTTTTTTTGGACTCTAAAGGAGGAAATATGAGAAAAAGTCTGAGTCCAATTACAACTATTAACCAACCATTAATATGTTCATGTTACTACTTCACCTGGCCAAAAGCTTTTCAGCATCCATGGAAAGAACAGCAGTTGAACTACAAGAAATCATTTTCATTATTTGAAACTGAGCATTAATTTCTGAATCCAATCTGATCTATTAATCTACCTTTATTGTTGATCATAGTTTCTTAATCACATACCTACTGCCGCTGAGAGTCCAACGGAACAGCTCACCTCTCGGCATAGTCAATTTTATAAAGCCATTTTTTTATTATCTTCATTCAGTTATTCTTCTTTTTATTCTTCCAGCTGCTCACTTTAATTGTCACTAAAGCAGATCATCTGCCTCAATCTCACCCTATTCTTTGCATCACACCAACCCTCTGCATGTCATTCTTCGCTACATCCATGAATCCTTCTCTGTGATCTTCTTTTCCATCTTCAGCATCCTTTGTCCAATATATCCACTATCCCCCCTCTGCACATATCCAAACCATCTCAGCCTTGTGTCTCTAACTTTGTCTCCTAACTGCTCAACCTGAGCTGTCCCTCTGATGTACTCATTCATCTCCATACTGGTCGCTTCCAAAAAAAAAAAAAAAAAAAGCATCTACTATCGTCATTCAGTTACTTTTTCTAAACTATTATATTTGTTGAACATTACCTTCATTCAGTTATTCAATAAATATGATCACAGTTTAATAATCAGATAACAGTTTAGAAAAATTCATCCAAATCACTAAAATGACCCAAACTACCTTATTTTCATGTCCTTTTGTAAACTGTCAGTAAGCTTAAGAAAGCCATCTGTCAGTCATATACAGCTCAAGTGGCTGAAAGCTCAAGGAACAATCTGTGCATCAAAGGAATTTCTGCAGTCATAATTTGAGGCACCAGAATGACCAACTCAGTGAGTGAGCGTGAGTTCAGTGGTGCAGTTCAGCCAGGGAAGCACTTTGGGATTTCTCTTTGTACCTACCCACAAGGGCTGTTCCCTTCTGAACAATAGCAAAACCCCAGAACACATGTAGCTCCCATTCCAGCTCAGTGACTTTACATTCTGAGTAGAAAAGTTGGCTTGTGTCACTGAAGTAATCAGGTTTAATCCCTTTTTCCAGAGTGAGTATTTTTCCTCATAGGTTCTTCAAAGTTTGAGTCAACAACCAGAAATGCTTCCTGGATTTTTCTCCTGCCTGAGGTAAAATCTCTAGTTAGTTATCAGTGAATTTAAGGAGTGACTCTTAGACTGGAACCTGCAGATGTTCTTTATCCCTGTGTCACTTATCATGAAGTGTAGTTTAACCCCTGTTGACCTTCACTACTGTCACCAAGAGAAAGTGACCTACCGACATTGTTGAGGGCACTGCCGGTGGATGGAGAGACTTGGAGGAGGCGTGGGTCAATGAACGGAGTGAAGGAGGAAGAAGATTTGTGTTTCTGCATGTTGTTACTAGACTGGCTCTGCAAAGAAGAATTAGTAAAGACTTAAGGGTGACGGAGCATCACGACTCTGAATGCGCAGCTTTTTAAAGACCATAAACATGTACACACATTACAGATACAGTATATGTAAACACATAACAACACAGTGCAAACACAAGCAGGCAAACTGAGGACGTTGGTATGTGCTGCATGCAGATACAACAAACAATCTTTCAGAGGGTAAACATAATTACTGAGGAAAAAGGCAAAAACGGTGATGAAGGGTAAAAAAATATGAACAGTGCTGAAAAACAAAACAAAAACTAAACACATAAGGGAAAAATGCAATATAAAAAGTATTTCCTTGGAAAACATACTTGTGGTTGCACTCCTAACTGCCATGTGTGTTACCATCTATTGTCTGGGGAATGTGAGAATATAACTTGTTTGCTGAAAATAGGCGACATCAAGGCATACAAATTGATTTTGATGAATGCTTGTAAGACAAAAGACAGCCTCCGAGGACACTTTGGCAAAAAGCTGTTTAACAGATCTGTTGCAATAATAAATGTACTAGGGGGTGACGGGACTGCAGCTGTGAATATTTTCAGTGGATACAATACAATTTACTTATTCAATTACATATTTGTACTTCAAACCCAGTGACTAAACTTTGTGCATTAAACTGAACAGGATATTCACAAGACAAAAAACTTTCCAGAAGAGGGGAAAAAAATAAAAACATGAATTCACACTGGGCCTATGTAAAGCGAGAGAAGGATTGCAGTGCCAACAAATGCCAGTAGAGGGCATGTTACCCAGACTAGGGGGTAAAAAAATCCAGACCCTAGTCAAAAAACAAAAAAAAAAAAAAAGAAAAAAAGAAGACAAAAAAAGTGTAGCATGAGCACTCCTCTCTTGTATTTGAATGTTTTTAATTGTTTTTGTTCCCAATTATGGCTGGTGATAATAATAAAAGCTGTCTTTGATACTTCTGTGCAAGAAATTAAAACTCTAAGCCAGTGTCTGTGTTGGGCCTTGGAGACATACCTCTGTGAGGATGCCAAGCTTGTCCAGGGGACTCTGTGGGGACATGGAGGAGGGACTGGCAAGGCTGGAAGAGGAAGGGGAGTTGGATGCAGAGGAGGAAGGGGAGGAATGGTGGCTCTGCTGGATCAAGTCTGGGAGATGTGGATGCGACCAGCAAAGCCATTCCTGTCCGAATGCTGTATGGGGTGATGATGATGATGGTGGTGGTGGTGGGGGCTGGGGGTGTGGTGAACAAGGCCCGGGATTGACACCGAGCCGGGGCTCGGGGCAAAGCCTGCATGTATGCCAGGTATCTGCGTTTGGCCTGGGCCAGGGCCCGTACGCTTTCTGTTGTCACCTGCACTCTGGA
>NC_044366.1:26677656-26756135 GCF_007364275.1 Archocentrus centrarchus | reverse complement strand
TTTTTTTGTATGAAGTCTGATTTAAATAAAATCTGGAAAGGAGTACTTTTCAGTTAAGTGGATGTCGCCTTTCTTGGTTTAGTCTCTTACACACGGCTAGAACAGAGGAGTTGAAGAGAAATGCTCTTTGAACTAAGTCTCAGTGCTGTTTTCGCACATGCAAAGCAGCCTGGAACGTTTCTAGATGTAATCTGATGGAGGTGCGTGTGAGAGCACGGAGCTGGATTGGAAACTGTCTTTAACCTGCCAGAACAGTCTGTGTGTACCTGTAAAACAGGTGCAAAGCAGCAGAGTATTTGCAGTGCTGAGAACACTGAGGTGGACTATCTACTGATCAGTGCTACACATCAGAGAAACTTTGAATAACTTGCTGATGTGATTCTCCCAACATTTTCCAGAGTTCATTAGTGAAAACAGCTGTAGGATGATAACTATGGATGAGATGTCCTGGAGATTAAATTGACAACTCTGGACTTTGAGTATTTTAGCCTTTGTCTCTTAATAATGATGATGATGATATATTTTAGACACCTGAGTGTACTGCTCAGAGTGAAGCATGATGCATAGCTGTAGATCAAGGCAATCTCCTCTCCTTTATACCCTACAGACTGTTCTGTGCAATCATGTAACCTTAATGCTTTTTTTGTTTTTTCATAAAACGATACCAAAATTAGATTTCAGCCTTGGGTTTAAATCCACAACTCTGTAACAATGTAACTCAGTTGCATTTAGGCACTTTTAGACTGTCGTTGCAGGAACTGCAGAGGCGGCTGTGTGGCTATAGAAAGTTTACTGAGTTTCTAAAGTTTATAAGTTCAAAACAAAATGAGCAAATTTCATGTTTGACAAACTGAAAGCAGAGCTTTTCCTTTTCTTTTTTCCTTTAATGCAGCGCGTGTGACTTAAACAGCGAGAATCCAGCTCCCACTGCTAAACCGCACAACAAAAGGTTCAGGAAACCATATTTGTGTTGAGAGAGCAGCTCAGCCCTTAAACATCTTCAGTGCGTCCCTGTGGTTTAAATGTTTTAAAAGATCAGCCACTCGTTTTATCTGCTCAATGAGAAATAAACTCTCTTATCTCACCTTCCTGCCTGATAGCAGCACCACCCCCCCTCTCACCGAGTGAGCCAAACCACTGCGGTTGCCATGACGACAGCCAGGAGAGGCTGACAGGTTGGAGTAATTAGTAAGAGATACAGAGAGAGAGTTTGTGGTGTGAAGAAGAAGCCTGGTGAACAGATTCGGTCTTCTCAGTGGATTTGGGTAACGTTACTTTAAATGACCGTGATGGTCACGGTTGTGCTTACTCCCCAGGTGCTGTGGCCTTTCGCTATCCACACAGAGCAGCGTCACAAACAACCAGTCTGTGTTTGTGCTATTGCTGGTCCTTCAACTGTGGAGAAAAGCAAAGCTAGTGAACTCAAATGCTCCATCCATCCGTTTTCTTCTGCTTACATGCAATCTCTGTACAGAACATGCACACTCAGTTTGCAGGTGGATTCAAACCCAGGACCTTCTTACTGTGAGGTGACAGTGCAATCCACTGGATCACCATGCCAACCTAAACCGAGTTTAAAAGTGTCCACAGCAGCAGCTATTGGGGGACTGCACATAACCATGTCTGTTTAGGTTGCACATTCATAATCCTTAACTCTGTGTAGACAAATACAAATGGGCAGAAAAGCAGTGCCATGAATTCTGCATAAGCCTTCCTCGGCGATACCTGTGAACACCACCTCATCCTCTCGCGGGTGTGGAGATTAAGAAAGCATACTGTAAACCTTGCAAATGGCAACTTCTCAAACACGCTGGAACCTGAATCTGATCTGGAAGCAGTAAATATAACACTCATCAGTCGCTTAATGTGTGACAGAAGTGACTTTTTCAATCACAAGGTGTATGCAGCCCCCCCCAACACACACACACTATGTACCTCTGTGAATGCGTGAAGATGAGATTGCTGACAATAGTGGAAATGATTTGCTGTCAGCAAATATACAGTATCAAAGGTAACATAGCATGTAAAACGTTATTCAGCTCCCACCAAGTGACTGAATACATCTCCCTGCACTGAGTATATTAAATATCTATCATTTAAGTTTAGTCTGTTGCAGAAATGTGCAGGTGCATTGACAAAGAAGCCAATGGTTTGACTTTGTGGCCATGCTGTGCCTGCAGTTCCATGACAAGCTACTGTAACAGTTTCTACTTTATATACAGTACAATACACTGTATGCCCTAATCATTTAATAATAGTGTAGCCAATTAACTTTAAGCATATGCTACAACTGAAAGGGATCTGAATGCCCATGTCAGTATGGCCTGTTATGTCTTCCTTGAAAGCCCACAATCCAAGAAGAGACAGGAAATGGAATCAAATGCAAAGGAACACCATTTATTCACAAAAGACAAAGTAAAAGTGAAATCCAGTAGAAGTCTGTGAATGGTGAGAGGAGAGAGTATTCACTCACCCATCCACATCATTGAATTCAGGTGTTCCAGTCACTTCCACGGCCACAGGTGTATAAATCAAGCCTTCATGTGGCCTTCAGATGAGCTCAAAAACAGTGCATAGAGAGCTTCATGGAATGCGTTTCTATGGCTGAGCGGCCGCATCCAAGCCTCACATCAAGAAGCACGATGCAAAGTGTGGGATGCAGTGGTGTAAAGCATGCCGCCACTGGACTCTAGAGCAGTGGAGACGTGTTCTCTGGAGTGATGAATCACACTACTCTGTCTGGCAATCTGCAATATTTTAACAGAAGGAATCCTAAACAACATCTACTTTATTTGTAGTTAAATTCACGCAACAGTCTTTTCATTGTGTTTAAAACTTTTAAGGGGGGGACACAGCATTTATTGTTTTGACAATTTCCATAATCATATTGCAACGCTATTGTTTCCTTCCTTGAAACATCACTGAGCAGACAGAAGATGAATGAAAGCGAGAGCAGAGCAGCAGAGGGAGACAGGAAAAGGAAGGAGCCTCGGGCGCTTCAACAGCTCTTTTCTGTCAAAGACAAAGCCATTTCTACTTCACCCTCTGGGACCAGCAATACACACTCTATCTCTTACAGTCAGACTCACAGAAGTGTTTTGGTTCCTGTGTCGAAGACTGAAACTCGCTCTCTCCCCTTCCCCATAAATCTTCCCTCAGTGATAAACGAGCCACAGAGCAGAATTATCTTTATTAAGCGTTACATCTGCGATTCTCTCGCTGAAACTCGGTGGGAAAGCACTGTTAGAAAATAAGAGACAAAGTTAAAGTGTGCGCCATCAAATTTGTCGCCAATAGATATGATTAACAAATCATATGCTAGTGATCCCACCAGCTTTTCCTCTAGTGTCATCATGAAGTCAATCTTTGTGGTTCTGAGTAAAATATCTCAACAAGTCTTGACTGGATTGCCATGAAATTTTTAGCACAGACATTTATGTCCCTGTCAGGATAAATTATGGTACCTCGGACTGTGATATCTTTTCACTGTAGGCTTTCACCCACAATGAAAAGATGTGCCATGTCAAACTTCTCCCTTAGATCTGCTGCTTTGATGTATGACCAAACAGCAGCAAAATCACAAATGTTAGGATGCTATTGGATAAAGGTAAAATGGTGAAACACTACCTGCCAAATATCACCGTGATAGCATGTTAATGTAAGCTCAAAGGACTCCAGAACCACAGGCACGGCCACAGACTGCTCTGTTTTCTTTAAATGTATTAATCAGTTTCACTTGGCTAACAAAGTTAACGGCTGTTTGATCAAGGATGTGGGCAACGAGGTCCTGACAACTAACCAAAATCAGTATATTGGCTTGTTGCAATACTGTTCACACCTGCAGAGCAAAAACAGCAGAAAATACTGCAAACACACATTTTGTCAAATGTTTCTTTTATTGCTCGGTGTCACAATGTAATAGGTTATTGGACCTAACCCAGGAGATAGCACTATAAAGAGACTCTCTGGCTCCTTTCTTCCGTCTTTAGTTTCAGTCTTCCACACGTGCACGGTCCGTGAGAAATGAATAATCAATGCCAGTCAAGATGGAGCCTGTGGAGCTAATATGACTCAGCCATCCTCACTCTTCCATCTGTATCCTATATCCGTTTAATGCTACTGGATACATTTCAACAATAATATGCCAAGCCTTATCACCCCAGTGATTGCTGTGCTTCAAAAGAGAAGTACTGCCTTTCAATGTTATATGAAACCTCTGTCCACCTGCAGGGGGCAATGTGACTTCAGCTGACAGTCCAGAGCTGCAATGTCTCTCTCTCTCTCTGTGTGTGTGTGTGTGTGTGTGTGTGTGTGTGTGTGTGTGTGTGTGTGTGTGTGTGTGTGTGCGTGAATACTCTCAGCATGAGGTAGCTGGTTAGCAGTGGGTAGGTGCTGAGCAGACCACAGCAGTGAATCTCAGTGAGCACGAGATATTTGTGACATTTTATTATTTCATAATTTTTGAAGAGCGAGCCAATAAAACAATAGAAGCACAGTCAAACCTCATATTTCCCGTCATGAGCGTTGAGACGGTCCTAGATAAAGATTCACGTATACAAATGTCACCTCGTGCATTTTTCAAATAAAAACAGCATTTCGGATGAAAGTGCCAATTTTCGCACCCTTTGCTTGTGCCATGAAATTTTTGTTGAAAAATTGAAAAAAAAACCGAAACAAAACAAAAAAAAAAAAACAGTCAAAGCGACACATTAACGAAATCGATGTGCAGTGATAAATGGGGGGAGAAGAGGAACAACGCTGGAGAAAGAGAACAAAAATAGGCCAACAAAGGCCACATTTTGCCAGATTGTCATTGCTTGTTCAGCCAAGCGTCCCAGCCCTCAGTTATCTAGCCTGTTTTTCACTACCTGTTGTCCCTCTTTGCGCTTTCATTTGTTTGCCAGCATATGTGCTAACCTGCCATAATGTTTCTAAGCTCTCTGAGCTCAGTAAACTACCCAAAAAGCATTCAGTTTCTGTACATTTTAATTAAAATGGGGCCATAATTTACAAAAAGAGCATCATACCATTTTGAAGAAGACACGAAACTAATGATCGACATTATCAACTCATTAGAAGAGCAGTTACTCAGGTGAGAAGTACTTACAAACTGGTACTGTATATACGATCCACGTCGCCCCCTGCTGGTCATTAGACACAGTGCTGATATATGGCCCTTTGAATTGGTTTTACTTCTTAGACCCAGAGGCTACAGTCATCTTTTATAACTATTGATATTACATGTTACTCTGCATTAGGTTAAACGCCGTTGAATGAATCTGATTACATGTGGAAAAGACTAAATATAGTTTGGCATGATCTCAGTGAACATTTCCATTCTTCTTATTGGGCTGTTCTGCTGTTGGCAAAGGCTCAAATCATCATGATACACTCATGTTTTCAAAATAAGTAATGAGTGGTATCAAAAAGAGAAATGTAGAGCTTGGCGCGCCAGCGTTGTTTTAACTCGTTCCAGCTGTCAGTAGATCTTACTGGAGTGAGACATATTAGTGCTCGCTCTTTAATGTGAGTAAATGCCTATGTGGATTGCAAAGATGACAGCAAGGCACTTATTCTGTCTCATCCACAGACAGACTCATCGTTCCACTGACCCCCACGGTGAGTGCAGTCTGATGCGACAAGCACACTGAGTAACATTCTGCAGACATACGCACGCACGCACGCACACACACACACACACACACACACACACACACACACACACACACACACACACGACTCTTGGCTCCCATATTTTTTAATCCTTTTACAGTGTGTGTCACACTAACATACATTTGGCACACACACTCAGTCACCTAATCAATGATAATGGAATCACGGTGTATCCTGCCTAGTAACACAAGCTTCTGCATCATTAACATGGTAACCTACACTTTGGATTGCACACATAAACGCTTGCACGTACAGTAATCAGCGCACTAAACTTGATGTTACACAGCAGATCAGCCACCCATAGCCACTGTGCTGCAAACAAACCCAGAGGATTGGGAGATAATTCATGATGTTTAAAGCTATGTTAATTAAATAAAAAAAAATTAAAACTAATTAATCAAATGACTGTGTAATTTGAGGGAGTCTAACAATGATGAGGCCAGAGATAATTTTTTAGCCTCTTTTAACTTCTAATTTAGCCTTTATGGCACAATCACTGTTCAGTTACATCTCTGCAGCCACAGATATTTTCATCATCAGCTGCACCACATCACAGCATCCACGTGAAGATTCATTAGACAATGGCATCCTCCAAACTTCAAACTTGCATCAGCTTATTTTTATAGTACAACTGGGGTGTTTATACACATTCTGTACATGATGAGGACTACAAAATATGATGGAGATCTCATTTAATGGCTTAGTCACAGTAAAGTGAAAATAAGGTGGAAACTGAGTGTGGAAATGCATTGAGTTTTTTCCACACTCAGTGACTGATTGCAAGTAGTTGACCAGTAGGTGACAACTTTCAATTGCAAGGCAATTGCACAGGTCACCTGGTGGGAGGCAACCTGTCTCCAAACAATGGCAGTCTGACTCGGACTGACTGCAGTTCACTCTCAGACAGATTGGCAAAGATTTGCATTATTGCTATTTTAGAAATGCAGACAGAGTACAAACATGTTGCTTAGGCAGCCTGCGCTGATCAATGCAACCTTTCTGTGACGCAACTCAACTGAGTACCAACTGGTTGTGTTCTTAAATCAAAGCAAATTTGCTGGGCGCCTGTGTTATTTTGCAGTAAAATGGTCATCCTGAGGCAAATATGTTGCTATTTTCTGAATTCTTTTGTCTGTTTTAAATCCACAAGGTTCTGGTTGGACTCTGAATGTAAGTAGTTGATGTGAATTTCGGCTTAATGTGAATTTCTGTGTATGCAGACTGCAACACTTTTGCAGTTTTCACCAGTTTATCACAGTTAATTACCATAATCTCACAAACAGATTGCACAGAATTGCCTATATAAACCTATTCAGTTCCTAACTGACTCCAGTTTTGTGCCATTTGCTGCACCGAGTGGTCGCAGACACGGTCTCTGCCTTTGATGTAACCATTTCAAAGGTAACAAGATCGCAAGTTTGTTGCACAGACCCACAATAATTTTGGTTGTGCTGCCGTCTTCAGCCACTGTTTTCTCTAGTGTGACTGTAGCATAAAGCTCATATATGGTGTGGCATTGATGTTGGTTTGCACAGCTCTCCATCCACGCAGGAAGAGAGATTATTGGAATTCCATCCAAGCGGAGCCTGTGGAGGTTGTGCAGCTGTAGTAACTACAATGTAACTGAAACTGTGTTTCACCCTGAAATGTAGCGGGACAGAGCTATAAAGTCACATGAAAAGAAAACGCTCCAAGAAAGTTAAGAATTCAGTTTCATGTTTGTGCGCGAGTGTAGGATGAGTGTAACTTAAATTGGTTCCACCCGCAGAGATACAGCAGCAGAAGAGTTGACAGGATGAGAACTTACAGAAGAAAAGGTGTTCTTTTCTTATGCTGTCCTCACAGTTCTCTCCATTCCTCAGGAAGAGTTGCTCCCAGCAGCTTTGTGAAAGGCTCTTAAAGAGTAAAAAGTCTCAGCTCAGAACTTTTTGGTGCCATTTAGAAAAAAAAAAACTCCTGGTGGTCAAATAAAATACTTAGTGAATACAGCCCCTGGATGTCAGCGTGAGCTGTGGCTGGCGGTGTCCTGTAATGAGGTGACAGCAGGTTCCAGTGACACACTCCCACACACAGCAGACAGCGGTGGCAGCATTACCCTTGACCCTTCAGCCTACATCCATGTGTGTGTGTGTGTGTGTCCAGGTGTGTTTGTGTGTGGCAGTGGTAGTATTTAATTATAAACCGCACGGCTGAACTCCTCTTCACACTGATACAGTTCAATGCATTCAAAATGAACTCTTACCTAAATGGTATTTTAATGAGCATCTAACAACTCTATCAGATATTCAGACACATCCGCATCTTGTGGTCACTGACCCTTGGCAGGTTAAGGTCCCATATTAATGAAGAACATTTTTTTTTTTTTGCTTTTATTGAGACAGCTCCATGAGGAAGTTTAAAGTCCTTCCTGAGATCTATTTGCTTAATTACCAGAGGATGAATCCACTCAGTTCCAACGAATTAACTTTGTAAATCAGTGAAGGAAATGATCGGAAGTAATTTTACTTTAATTCTACTTTAATATTGCAGGCACTAATGTGTATTTCTTGCAACCATCCATTCTATACAGTAACAGGATGAAGCCTTAGTAGAAAGTAGAAAACCTGTTGTTAATTTTTATTTTAAATGTGTTTCTGAGGGAACAAAGTCAGATCTTTTAGGCTTCTCTGGGAGATGGAGCTATCATAGATGCAAATTATTCACATAAGCTAATGTAATTCTAAGTGGGCTCCAAAAGAGAGTCAGTCCCGACAGACTCTGATGTTAAAACGCCGAACTTCAGAGCCCCCAAAAAAGGAAACCCTTTTGGTCCCCCACACTTCATGTAGTTACTTTCAGCTGCTGCCTCATTCACAAGGGGTTGCCACAGCAGGTAGCTCATGAGCAGTGGGGGAATATGCAGGAATTAAAAAAAAAGTTATTAAGTATTAAAAATTTGGCGTGGCGTGGTGGTTAGCACTACTGCCTCACAGCTACAATGACATCTGGAAGGTCTGAGTTTGATTCCACCTTGGCCCGGGCCTCTCACTGTGTGGAGTTTGCATGTTGTCTGTGTGGGTTTCCTCCGGGTGCTCCGGGTTCCTCCCACAGTCCAAAGACATGCACTTACTGGACTTAGGTTAATTGGTCATTCTAAATTGCCCATAGGTGTGAATGTGAGTGTGAATGGTTGTCTGTCTCTCTGTGTTGGCCCTGCGACAGGCTGGTGACCTGTACAGGGCGTACCCTGCCTCTCGCCCTATGTCAGCTGGGATAGGCTCCAGCCCCCCCGTGACCCTGAACAGGATAAGCAGAAGAGGATAAATGGAATTCAGTTATTAGATGTGTGACAGCTTAAGTGACAGGGGTGCTGACACAGGTGGTTACAGCCATTAGCTGCATGCTAGGCTTCACCTCAGTGATTGCAGGTAACTCAGCTGGATCTTTTACCTGTGTTTGGGCCTTTTGGAGCATGTTAATGTTATTATGTGAGAAATAAGTTAATTGTACTAACAGCCCATCCAAGCTGTCTGTGCTTGACCATTTTAATTCTACATTACTAAACACTCACTGGCAAAGCTGAGTCTGTGCACAGTTACTGTTGACAGATTCACCTCAGCAGCTAAGATGAGCTGATAAACTCAGTGCTCCATTCTAGCCTTTAAAAACCAAAATGCCAAACTCGAGGCACTGATATAGCAGTCACATTTATGACTTTGTATTGGTTATCCACTTTTATATTCTATGTATTTAAGCCCCGCTGCATCCTTATACATTTATTCCATATATACTCAAATCTTTTCAACCATCAGTGAGATTAGGAAATGTTATTTGTCATCTTTATGTGCATATTTATGATCATTTATACTTGCACAATTATGATCCATTTAAAGAGACTTTTACATTTAATATTGTGGTTCCTTTTGTTTCTGCTGATGATGTGTGTATGTGTGTATATATATATATGTGTGTGTGTATGTGTTAGTGAATGCAAAGCTCCAGTTGTTTCATTTTTCATGCAGACACTCTCAGATGGGCACGATTTAGGAGCATCCAGTTGGAATTACAGCACATTAATGAAATTAGCATTCATCCCACAGTTCATCCAAACTGCAGACAAATATATTATGAGGACTTTCCACATGCAAGCATACAGGAGGTGTTTATGCCAAGAAGTGCTGAAGAAGTGAGAAGGTATTTTTCCTTAGAGAAATAAAAACGGACTCCGCAGAATTAAAGCTCTTTAAGACCATAAGATCCATCTTGTTTGTTGGTTGCTGAAACATGGCAGCAGGCGATGATTACCCTTCCACTCCCCGAGGAATAAAAGGGATGTTTTCTTTCTTTTTAATTTGTCCAGGAAATATTGACAAAACCTGACACAGAAAGAACCTGCAGCATATTTATGCAGAAGGCTGTCTGGGCCTCTGCTAATACCAGGATACTTAAACACAACAAATGCATAACTGCACTTACAAATACAAAAACACTTTGGTGTTCACACAGAGAGCTGACCTGACTTTCCTTTTGTCAGCAATTAGAAAACTTTCCACTTGGCTAATTTGTTACGGAAACATGTGCAATTAAGCAGAAAAACAAAGAGCTCTCAGGCCTGTTAGTGCTGCTGGTGTCCTTTGTCCTTTTCCCTTTATTCAGTAAGTTCTCCTTTGAGCGAAAGGCTCACAGTAAATCGCCCCTTTCCCATTCTGGTTTAACGTAGTTAAATAGATTCATGCATGTTTGAGGAGTCATAGAAAACTGCATATCTGCTGGTCAGTAGTTTAGCTAATGTAAATATTTCGACTTGTTACCACTTTGAGCTGCAAAATGAACTTTTAAATTCCATTTATTTATTTATTGTTATTAATATTATTAAGTCATTATTAAACTTATTAATAAGTTTGAGTCTTATTAAGTGTCAAAGTTATTCGCTAGATGTTACACTTTATTCACAGTGCTGTCTCTATCATGTTGTTACAGGTAATAAAAATACAGTCAAGTGAAAAAGAAAGTTGTCACATGACTGTGTGCAAAACTAAGAACACCTCATGTAGAAACAACTTTAGCAGCAACAATTTGAAGTATCTGTTTCGTGTATGACTTTATCAGTGTCTCACGTTATTGTGGAGCAATTCTGGCCCACATTTCTTCACAGCATTGCTTCAGTTCACTGAGGTTTGCGGACATGTGTTTGTGCACATTTCTCTTAAGGTGCCACCGCAGCGAATCAGTTAGAATGAGGTCTGGACTTCAACTGAATCACTGCAACACCTTCAGTTTTTACTTTGTCAGCCATTCTGTTGTAGATTTGTTGACATACTTGTTGGATGACCAAGTTCCAGCTGAGCTTTAAATGTCAGACAGGTGACCTCACCTTTTGGTATAGAGAGGAGTTCATGGTTGACTCAGTGACTGCAAGGTGCCCGGATCCTGTTGCTGCAAAACAAACCCAAATCATCACCCCTGCACCACTGAGCTAGACAGCTGGTAGAGTAGTGAGAGTAGTACTTGTTTGTTTGGTTTTTTTGGCACTTTCTTTGAGCATTGCACAGTCTCACCTTAGGGGGCATTTGCAGGGACGGCCACTCCTGGGAAGACCATGGCATTGTGTTAACACACATCTGAATGCTCCAGACCAGCAAACTGCCCAAACCTCTGATTTTATAGAGGTGCTTACACTTGCTGATGATCAGTTAATCAAGTGTATTTAAAAACAGCACCTGTCTGCTACCTGCTCTCTTAATTCCTATGGAAGCAGCAAGGGTGTACTTAGTTTTTCACAGTACTGTATATCATTGATTATTTGAACGTGCTAATGTGCACATGCAAACAGGTTAAACAATGCACCTTGTATTACACCTACTAATTGCATGCACAGAGGGGTATCAACAGAGCTCTGTAGAAGGATATCAGATGTCTCTGCTTCATATCACACATAATTCAGTCAGAGATGCTCGTGGTATGGTTAGTGACTCCCAAATAAATGCATAAAAAAACAGTCAACAATAGCTCATTGTAGTGTTTCATTGGTTGGGGGTACATAGTACACTATGGTTAGTACTCATTGCTGTATTTGAGTGTCTCAGTTCTGACTATTTGGAGTTATCCCCTATTCAGTGCCCTTAAAGATTGCATTAGAGATACAGAAAAGTAGTGTTCATGACATCATCTCTGTTTTCCACTCTCAATGCCGCAATGTAATGTGACTACAGTCGGCACCGGCATTGCCAAATAAAGACAGTTAGTGTGTGGCTGAATGAGGACATTATTTCAGAAAGAGTGTGTGATTGTGAGGCTGCTGCATCACCCATCCCTGCCCTGTTTTGCTTTTATTGTTTCACTTCTGCCACACCCAATCCGCACACCAGATGTACTCAGCTTTCCCTCTGTTTCGAGTCACCTGACCACAAGGTCGGCCACACCCGCCTCACCCGTTCACAGTGTATTTATGCCTGGTTCCAATTTTCTATCTTGAAATTAAACTACCTCAAGTGTATCTGCTTGCCTTATGTGGGCCCTCACTCCAGTTCTTTTTGCACAAACCCTGAACGCATGAATGAAACAGCTGACCAATCACCTAATGCAAGTGTAACTTCAGTGTTCTGCAGGATGCCGACCTTTTTTCTTCCAGCAAACTTGGCTTCTGTCTCATTTTTGAGATGAGATGAGATCATACTCTGCAGTGTTTCATACAGCTGCTCATTTTCTAGATTGCTTTTCTGAATTTTTCTGGGGCTACGTGAAAGTTCAGCCACTCCTGCTCATCCGGTACACCTGGCAGGCTTAAAATAAACACACCGATTATTTGTGAATCCTGTGAAACCGTGAGCCACAGCCAACCAGATGCTGCACTTTTTCCTGCGGCATTTTATACCATGAACATTTTAACTCTAACCCTTTTTAAAGCCTTAAAATGACACAAAGGAAAATCTTCACAAACATGACATGCAAAATGTCTTTGAAGTGGTTTTTGATAATATAAACAGTTCTAAGCTATCATGTTGATGCTGTAGTGCTTCTAAATTGTAATGGGTGCTGTCAGTGTTATATCAATAGATTGTATATAAATAGCATACTACTTCTGGTATGCCACACTCAACACACAAAATTTAATGCTCTGCAATCTGAGTCATCATCGGTGATGACACCAACCTTGACTCTAACCCCCTAACCCCCTAACCCTAGACAATTAGAATATGTAGTTTTTACTATTATCAAACCGTATACCAAGTATTTAAGAAGAAGAAGAAGAAGAAACAGCCTTTATTGTCCCACAGAGGGGAAATTTGGGTGTAACAGCAGCCGCAGTTATTATAAATATAAATAAAGATATAATAATTCACACTATTAAGAAAAGAATATATATAAAATCAACAAACAATATTAACCTTAATACTACTAATAATAATAACACTATATACAATGTGCATGATGTGCCGGACTATTTACAGTATATTATTATTATTATTATTATATATTATCCTACATTGTGTAGGCTATTGTGGTTTTTGTTGGGAGCAGTGATGGCATAATAATTTGGCAATTATTCAAAATATAGGGTTAAGATGACCTAGATCTTGGATGGCGGACAGAGAAAAAACCTACATTATAACATAATCTGTCATATTTTATTGTGCTAGGATGTAAATCCAAGTGAGAATCTCCAGGACTGAAAAAGGAAGCCAACTTCAGGGGTCAGTTTCACAGAAAAGGTTCAGAGTGGTCTGTAGGGAGAGATCAGTCTAAAGTTTCATTATAGATAAAGTCTAATGCAAATAAAATGAGAATATTTTAAAGCCAAAAACATTAGGCACCTTGCCCTTAGGCTAACTGGAGCTATCTAGAGACCAGCACAGTTCTGCATTGGTCCAATGCAGAGCAGCTTTACAGACCTTTGTTGTAGCTCTTTACTGTCACCAGGGAATCGTGTGAAAAATATGTGGAACAGCCGTCTCTGGGCTTCTCTTGCTTGCGTTGCTGTTGGTCCTTCAGCCAGCCAGGGAGACGAGTGGAGTTACAAAGAGGTGAAGTGAAACAAAGTAATAAAAACAAAGAAAACTGTACATGGTGCTTTTCATGCTGCTTTTCATGCTGCTTTTTGATCTTTGATGCCATTTTGCATTTCTCTGTCTATGCCCTGACTTTCACCTTTTAGGCCCACTTTTCTAATAGTCAGCATTTGACCTACACATAGTTTCAGCCACAAAGAGCCGCACTTTTTTGGAGGACTGCATATAAACAGGCACAAACATGATACCACGAATCCTGATTAGGAACAGTCGTACAAAGGTAACAATCAGTACTGGACTATGACCTGATTGTTGACGCTAATGTTTGATTTTTCAGATAATGATCAATGAGCTGCTGCATTGTGTTACAGAGTTTAATGGAAAAAGGCGATCAGAGAGCTCGTAGAATGACTTTAGGTCTTTTGTGCTTATAGACATTTACTGTAGTTGGTGACATGTGGACTAAGAATCACCTGAGACAAAGTAAAGGTGCCTTTTCCTTCAGTTTGCTGAAAGCGAATTCCTTTTTGGGAGTAAAAAGAAGACAAGGTTTGCAAATCTGTTTTACAGATGCATGCTGGGTATTGTTGTTAATATCTCTGATTTATTCTACACTTCAAATAAAATGTGGACCAGAACTTATGTTTAAGATGCGTGACACTTTAACAGCACCTGCCAGCCAATCATAAACAGCTCTAAAGGGTGATGAATGTACTTGTCGCTATGTCCATAATTGCTTTACTTGGAAGGTACATTTATTAGACCTTTGTACCAGTGGAAGCAGTTGTGTTTCTTAATGCGCAGACTGAGATGAAACTTGAATCTCTTTCTCTGCCTTCCTTTGCCCTGCCTCCTCCATTTGGTGCTGTAAAATTTAACATAATGCAGTTATCACCATGGAGACTGCTTAGAGATTGACCCTCTCTGGACAATGTCAAGAATCTGAGATGCTCTCACTGTGGAGTGGAATCAAAGCTTGAGGGTTGCTAAGAATCAAAACACAAGGACAACTCCTAAACACCTACACTAGAATTTGAAAAGTCAAGGGCAGCTTTCTCATCTGCTTATTTAAACAAGAAGCAGCATTGCTCGATACTAAGCTGCCAGCAGTGGCATTTCTAGTAGATGACAAATTGTTGAGCTAAGCCCAGATCTGGTGCTGGCTGAAGAGTGGTCCCTACTGTTCTGTCTCTAACGCTATCTCTCACTTTCACTATATTTGGCTTTGTTTTTGCACAGTGGGAAGAAGAGTAGAGTCAGTACAGTCTGTGGACTGGGCTCCGAAGCTTAGCTTTAGGATGCATTTACTGTACCTGCTGCACACTATTGATGAGATTTAATTGATAACAGTACAAACATTGATTGCTTATAGGCCAGGTTATTTATTGATCCCCTTGTCGATTCCTGGTTAATGTTGTTTTGCAGTGGGCAGTTGTCAGAATTAATGGCAGCACTGATGAAAATAAGAAGCTCCTTTCGGCTGCTCAAGGGGTCGCTGCAGCGGGCAGCTCTGCATATTTGATTTGGCAGATTTTTACAGATGCCCTTCCCGACGCAACCCCCAAAGGATTTGTGTCTCCTCCTGAGATCTAACGAGGAATCTTTTGCTTGTTAGGTGAATGTGTAAACCACAACACTATGGAGCCGCTGCCAGTTGCTGCTGAAAATTAAAAACTTAAATGTTAAATAATTTAAAAGATAAACAGTGCAACAGGACTGGAGCTGATTCTCATTCCCCGCACTGCATGCATACAGTGCAAGGTTCAAAAATGATTTGGGGTAGCATGAAGCACATGCTGGTTTGGGTCTGAAAAAAAAGTTTTTTATTTGTGCAAACACAAGAAGAAACACTTGAAGGTCTGAAATAAAGAGTAAATTTTTTCTTTAATTATATAACAACCTATTAGTTAATTTGCACAGAAAATGCTTGCTTCTGATTAGCTCATAGGTATGTTCCAGCATACACAGTTATGAATTTTGCTACTATTCAGAATCAAAGATCATGATATCAAACGACTGGTAACCCTGGCAACGGTGCATTACAGTCATTTTGATTATCCTTCATATTCTTCTTATTTTAGATCATATGAGTGGGAGATTTGCTTTGATTTTACTGGATCAGCTCCTTATTATAGTCTACTGTAATAAAGTACTATTAAATTAAATTATAATCTATTAATGGCACTCTATGAGATAATAGAGCTGGGAGTGCGGGCTGAAACATCTGTGAGCATGTTCTTGTTGCTCGGGGAGAACAGAGATGGAGACAGAGATTGAAAGAGAGAGGAGAATGAGAAGGAAATAAGGTCCAGTGTGTCCTAGAATAGAAAAAGAAAATCCATTTATTCTGAGAGGCCTGCAGGGCTGGAGGTAGCAGGAGTCCACTGTTACTGCACAACACACACACACACACACACACATGCGCGCACACACACACACACACACACTCACACAAAACCTCTCATCCCTCTGGAGAAAATGAATTCTTTTCCTGCTTTTCCTCTTTTCCCCCCTTTACCTTTTTTCCTCTGTCAGCGCAACCACGATAACTCGAACCTGAACACAAATCCCATCTCTCTCTCCCTCTCTCTCTCTCTCTCTCTCTCTCTCTCTCACACACACACACACACACACACACACACACACACACACACACGCACGCACGGAGAGTCACTCACCTGGTCACCTGCCCGAGGGGTTGTGATGCTGTTTCACTCTTTGCAGGGATCTCTGTTTCATGTCCGCCTGGCCACCGAGAATACGAGGCCATCAATAATCCTGCTGAGAGGAGAGAGGAAACAGGGAAATATCAAGTGGAAATAGGAAAGCGGGAGGAAAGGAGAAAAGGGAGGAAGAAATAATAGGAGAGGGGAAGCAATGAGAAAATATAGAAGTTCAGACATGAAGCAAGAGGAGCAGAGAGGAATGGAGAAAGGGCTATTGGTGGCAACTCCAACTGAAAATGGTCAAGGAAGAGTTTCTGTACACATAATACCTTAACCCCTGTCTGCAGCACCTCCTGGTATGTGGACAGCAGAGTCTACAGTTTGTTTTCATGACAAACATTACCATCATTACCATAACCAATGAAGTATGCACTTTCTGATAGTTTTAAACAAAAAATGTTGAAGCATTGAGCAGAGGTTTGTAAGATCAAGTCTTAATCCTGAAGTGCTCTTTAGCCCAGTTAGGACATCATGACTGTCCTTACTGGGCTAAAAGTGCTCATATGCAGACGCAGGAATAATAAAAAAAGAGACAAAAGGTACATATCAGCTCTTCACCTTTCTCTTCATTACACTCCTTGCTGAGTTAATTCTCCTCCCCATTTCATCTCAAATCCTCTTTCCTCTGCCACTTACTGTTCCATCCGAGTTTCTCGCCCAAACTGAATTTTTCTTCTTTGCTCTTCCTCGTTTCCTATCCACCCGTCTTTCTGTCCCCATCAACCTATTTCCTTCTCCTCTAATCCGCCGACCTTGAAACCACCGCTACACCTTCCTCCAAAGTCCAAAAATACCCTGAAATATCACCTCTTACCGCTGACACCCCCCGCCCCCACCCCCCACACACACACCTTAAAGTAACACCAGGAAAATTTCGTGTCGAGATCTCCATTTCAAGACGAGCGTTTGTAAAACGTCAGTCTCAGGCAGCACGTCACTGCAGTTCTAGGAAAACGTTTCATGGCAGTGACACAATCTATTCAGTCATCTTTATTGGCCTACAATGTTTCAAATCACCTGGTGGGCAACCTTTTATTGCTGACCAGACTGAAAGCCCAATCTGCCATTTGCCACATCCACAGTGTGACTGCAGCTCGAGACGGATCGTTTCATTCCTTTCTATTCCCTTCTGGCTTTTGCTTCTGATGGAGTATTTTTGAGGGGCACTTTGGAAATATGAACCCATCTGAAAGGAGAGGATAAATGAAGTCCTGCCCACCTCTGAAGATCAGAGTGGCCAGAAAAAAACATGGGTTTAACCAAACTTTATACACAGAGGACGGACACGCTCATAACACTCTGCAACACGGGGTTGCAGTGCAATATTCTTCCAATAAATCCTACACTGTGAAGCTTGCCTTCAAATTTTATGACTTGACTACAATAACTGCTGGATAAATAAATAAATAGATAAAAATAGAGAAATGGAAGTTCCAGTAGAGTACCAGCAAAACCAGCAAACCAAAAACAAATGGACACATTAGAGACATCTTCCCGCTTCTTTTGTGTTTTCTTTGTTACAGTCAGAAAGCTTCACTGCACGAGAGCCCACACGGCCTCAAAAAAGTCAATAACCACGAGCATATATTCGCATTAGAAAATATACCATATGGCCATTATATGCTAAAATGTGATGTTGAGCTTGCCTCTGCTTTCTTGTTCACCACACGCATCTCCTCTGCTGAGAAGCACACACAAAAGCCTGGCGATAAAAGCGTTTTAATGTAAGTCTGATATTTTAGTTGTCAAATTGTATCTCAGTGCGGAGTACCTTTAAAAAAGAAAAAAAAAGGATATGTAGCATGCCGACAGTTTTCTAGGAATCGAAATGAAAAGACATTCAACATTCAGTGAAACAAATTTCTTTCCATTTTTTGCTGTGTAAGCTGAGCAGATCTGTCCATTAAACACAGTAACAGTTAACCAAGACATGAAAAAGCTCCGTGCAAAGAAAAAAGAAAAAGCACCAAATAGCAGCAATAAAAACTCAACAATGAACCTGTTACATCTTCTTTGCACAAAAACAGCAAGGTGTGATTTTAAGGTTTTGTGGTCTCGAGTATTGTCAGCGAGAGGACTGCAGGCAGCCACTTTAGGTCTTTTTTGTCAATGGTATCGTGTAGACAAATGAACAATCTTCACCTGACCTGCACGTGCTAATCCTGCTACTGAAACAGTGTCAACATCCAATCCACCAGGCTCCTTTTATTAATCGATGTCTACTTGCTAATGAACTAAGTAGTCTAATTAACTAGAACTGAATCAGCAAAGCTCAAAAGTACAATAAAAGTAATCACAAGAGAACACAGCTATTATCAGTTGCACTTCATCAGCACCTTTATACAGGAGGGAAAAATGGGGAAGAAAGAGCCTGACTCCAGCGCTGGACCTCCAGGGCTGACAATATTTACTGAGCGGGGGCACAGAGTGAGCTTTTTTGGAGGGACTCAAGGTTCTAACAATGCCCCTGTCTCAATATAATAATATATGACTGTGCTGGCGATTCTGTGGTGGAAATAGATTTGTACCAATGGCTAATGCTAGAGGTAAATTTGGCTTTAGACCCAAAGGAGGAGCAGGCAAGTTTAATAAATCTTGATCTTGCTAAGAATGATAATAGCCTTTTAAAAATGGCTGAAGTTGTCCCTTTTATCATGCTGCTAGACTATAGCACGGATGCAATAATTTTCAGCAAGGATGACAGAGATAGATACTTGAAATAGTCATCATCTTAGACACACACACACACACACACACACACACACACACACACACACACACACACACACACACACACACACACACACACACACACACACACACACACACACACACACAGTGCTTTTTGAATACCACCAGAGAAAGAAATGGTGATTAGGGAATAAAGTGGAATATATATGGGCAATTTGTCTTATTACATTAGTGGTATGAGGTAATATGAGATAGTGTTAGTAAAATTATTAACCATAAAACACTGAAGAGACCTAGTCTGGATTAGGCAGGGAGAGAGAGAGAGAGAGAGAGAGACTATCGTACGGACACTATATTGTGGACCTACTGACACACTGGAGATGGGGAGGAATTAGGTCAGGGCTCGAATGTAGAAGGTAATAGATGGATACAGCAGAGATTTATGTGCAGCACCCTCTCTCTAGAGAGAAATAGAGAGGGAGAGACAGAGAGAGAAAGAGAGATGGGAGGTTGGTATTGGAACTAAATCAGACTGTCAGTTGGTGCTGAATTCTTCCTGAGGCGACAGAGAGGGGGTAGAGGGAGGGAGGAAGAGCGACGGAGGGAAAGGAAAGCGCAGCAATGGAGAGAGAACTGGGACATGGAGAGGGAAAAGAATAATTATGGAAGAAGCAAAGAGGCTGAAAGAAAGATCAGGGTGGTGGAGTTTCATGGGGCAGAAAACAGCCAGTGAGGACACAGAGAACAGGAAGACACGGAGATGATGCAACGTACTCTAGGATGGTGAAGGAAGAGAGGTTATTTCAAGCTACCAGAGAAGTAAAAACTGAAAAAAAAAAAATCTACACGGTGTCAGACGAGTTAGTTGGAGCTGAACATGAAACTCTCTTGGTGAAATCATTATCATTTTGTTTGCCATAGTCAAAGGTATGAACACATCACATGGGTCGAGCTAGAAGTATGTATATGTTAAGAATTTTCCGTAAGTTCATGATAAACAGCTGCTGCACTGTGTGTGCTAGAAGACGACCCCCACTGTGTTGCTTTTCCAGAGGTTCATTTTTTATTTTTGCCCCATTAAATAGAGATGGGATGTTGTATGCTATTTCCCTCAAAGCAAATTTATACAAACTTAAATGACTTGAGAAATTTTAATTTTGGGTATGTGCTGGAATATTCAGTAAATAATACCAGTTTTACAAAACTATTAGTTACGAAATGTGCTTATACAATAACACTGGCTCAGAACAGACTTTTCATTTTGTTTAAATAGCAATAGTTCTCCAGGCCCTTCTGGAGTTTTTCCTTGGACACTGGCAGTTTCAGTTATTTTTGTTAAGCCACTTAACACTAAAATTTGATTGTCTGTCTCCCTGTGTTAGCAGGGAGACAAACAATCATTCACACCTACAGGCAATTTCGAATCACCAATCAACCTAACTCCACTAACTGCATGTCTTTGGACTGTGGAAGGAAGATGGAGTACCCAGAGAAAACCCATGCCAACACAGGGAGAACATGTATACAGAAAGGCCCGGACCACGGTGGATTCAAACCCAGACCTTCTCATTGTGAGGCACAGGGCTGCCTCACAACCAGAATGTATATGTATATGTATATGTATATGTATATGTATATGTATATGTATATGTATATGTATATGTATATGTATACCATGTGGGTGATCTTTGACCTCCAAGCTCAGGTCCTCTACCAGAGGCCTGGGAATTTGAGGGTCCTGCGCAGTATCTTAGCTGTTCCTAGGACTGCGCTCTTAAGTAAAGAGATCTTGGATGTTGTTCCTGGAATCTGCTGGAGCCACTCTCCCAGTTTGGGGGTCACTGCCCCGAGTGTTCCAATTAACTCGGGGACCACTGTCACCTTCACCTTCCACATCCTCTCTAACTCCTCTCTCAGCCTGTGGTATTTCTTGAGCTTCTTGTGTTCCTTCGTCCTGTCACTTGGTATTGCCATGTCTATATCTGGAAGTCCCACAGAATCTTAGCTTGGTCATTCTCAACTTCCCTTGGGGCCGTATCCCATTTTGACCTCAAGACTTCCAGGTCATACTCGGCACAGATGTTCCTGTATACCATGCCGGCCACTTGGTTATGGCGTTCCATGTATGCCCTGCCTGCTAGCATCTTGCACCCTGCTGTTATGTGCTGGATTGTCTCAGGGGCATCTCTGCACAGCCTGCACCTGGGGTCTTCCCTGGTGTGGTAGACCCCAGCCTTTAACAATCTTGTGCTCAGTGCGCTGCCATGATTAGCACCTCTGTTCTGTTGTCAGTCCAGCTTTGTCCAGCCATTGGTAGGATTTTTCTATTTCAGCCACTTCTTCTATCTTCCAGTGGTACATGCCACACAGAGGCCTGTCATTCCATGATGGTTCCTGTTGTTTCTCCTGTTCTTTCTCAGGTTTCTGCTGCCTGAGGTGCTCACTAAGCACATGGTCCTTCGTGGCCATCTTCCTGATGTATTCATGGATCTTTGTTATTTCATCCTGGATAGTGGTTCTTACACTCACTAGTCCTCAGCCACCTTTCTTCCGCTTAGCGTACAGTCTCAGGGTGCTGGATTTGGGGTGAAACCCTGCATGCATGGTAAGGAGCTTTCTTGTTTTTATCCCAGCACGCTTCTATCTCCTCCTTTGGCCAGCTTATTATCCCAGCAGAGTCTCTGATGACTGGCAGGGCGTAGGTGTTGATTGCCCAGATCTCGTTCTTCCCATTCAGATGACTCTCTGCAGGTACTTGGTGGTTGCAGCTTTACTTTAAACTTGTGCATGAATCATTGTGCAAAAGGCTGCAAAGTAATGGGCATTATTTGTATTTTAATGGGGTTGTTAATCTTTTTATGGTGCACGTTATTATTACACACAGATTGTGTAACGTACCAAGTGTTGGCTTCATACTTTACACAAAAATTTGAACAATGATAAAACATTAATGCATTGTTGGTGGAACCTGATAAAAATGTCACTGGATCAATGTAGGTCAAGGTCTTCCTTGTAAAACCACTTAGATATTGATCAGTTTCACGGGAGCTTGTCCGTGTAATCCAATACACCACCTCCCATCCACCAAATGCCAATTTTTAATTCAGTGTACATATGTGTACTGCGTTTACTGTTCTAATCGGAAGTATCCTGAGTGCACACTAACCCTGTAGTTCAGCATTCTGTGGGGCTGCTGTTGATGGGGCTCATTTTGTCACTTTTTTTTTGTCTTTTAGATGTGTTTATTTTTGAAATACACACCCACACCCACACCCACAACCACAAAAAAAAAAAAAAAAAAATCCCAGCCACAACTATTCGTGCATCCAGTCCACGCTTTGTAAGAAATTGGCACTAATGCACTTATGCACAACGGAAATAGGAAGCAGAATCTGAGTTTAACCTTTTCCTGCTCTTTGTTATTTCGGAGACAAAAGGAAACTCGGAACGAATGTTTTCAAGTTTGTTTGGTACATCCACAGACAAACAGCATATGTGTGGTTTCAGTGCATACAGAAACACAGTCATTTTGTTCTCTCTCATCCTGTTACTTAAACACTCTCTACACCAGGGGTCACCAACCTTTTTGAAACTGAGAGCTACTTCATGGGTACTGAGTCATACAAAGGGCACCAGTTTGACACGCTCTTCTGAAATAACAAATTTACTCAGTTTGCCTTTAGTTATACATTATCAATAATGATTAATGATACTCATCTATGAGAAGACACGGATCATGTTAATGGTTTCTCCCAATAATTAGCAATGAAAACAAGGTGGGAAACATATCAATATTCAGCACTTTATCTCTTTTAATCTCAGTAATTGTCACATTTTTAGATAATCACTTACATCACTACATTTCATAGGAAAAATGTCCAATTTTCACTAGCCATTCACAAACATTTTTTTAGCAAATCATGAACTATGTTGCACCATGTTTCAAAAAGTTATTATGTAATGTTAAAGAAAAATCAACTTACATATTTTTAAATAAATCTTGTCACATTTTGAACTCATGACCAAATCTGCTGCATTTTTAACAAAATTATAACTTATATGTCATGAACACACTTTTAAATTGAACACAATTCCTCAATATTTTAATTAAACTTTGCCATGACACTGCCATGTTGCCACTAACATCTGGCATTGGTTTCTTTATTAGTGAGAAGACTGGCATTGCATGCTGTTCACCAGTGCACTGTAATCTGGTGTGTAACTTGAAACTGCAACTGTGAGTGCATCTTTCAGATGTGCATCAGTGAGGCATGTTCTGTGTTTGTTCTTGATGAAGTTCATGTCAGAAAACGCTGATTCACAGAGATAGGTTGAACCAAACAGGCTGGCAACCTTCATAGCTGCTGTGCATACACCACTGTACTTCTCTGTGTCAACAAGGGACCAAAAGTTTGGTGCAGTCTGGTAAACTTTGAGGTGTAGGTCATTTTGCAATGTTATGATTTCCATCTCCACCTGTCCAGCATCCAAGTTGAATGTTGCACTTAGTTTCTCAGCAAAGTATGTTGTGTCCACATTCATGAAAGGATTGGAAATGAATGACACACATGGCTCAAGCTGATCAAGATCACAAAACCTATTCTCAAACTCTTGCCCAAGTCTGTTTATGACTTCACAGTACTTTTCTGCAACTTTGTCAAATGTGTCAGATGCAGAAGCATTGTTTTTCAGCACCAACTGCACAGAGGGAAAGTGCAGCACTTTTTTTCTCTGTAAATCCACAGAGAAAATGTTCATCTTGGCTTTAAATGCATTTAAAGCACTTATCATATCAACAACAGTTTTACCTTTGCCTTGCAGCTCGCAGTTCAAGACGTTTAGTTTCCCAGTAATGTCCGTCAAAAATGCAAGGTCAAGGGTCCACTCTGTGTCTTCTAGCAGTGAGACGTCTTCGCCTTTGGACTGCATGAACTCTTTGATTTCACCCAAAAGTGACAAAAAACGAAATAAAACTCGTCCTCTGCTGAGCCATCGGATTTCTGTGTGTAGCAGCAGTTCACCATATTCAGCTGACATCTCCTCCAATAGCACCTTGAAAATCCTGTGCTGTTTAGCTTTGGAGCGGATGTTGTTAATTATTTTTACAACGGGAGTCATCACGTGCTCAAAGCCGATCACTTTTGCACATAACGCCTGCTGGTGAATGACACAGTGATAATGCAGAAATGTTGGGAAGTCTGGGTCACCTTTACAGTGAGCGATGAAACCTGTATGTCGGCCGATCATAGCAGGAGCCCCGTCTGTTGTCACCGCCACCAGTTTTTCCAATGCTACCTTCTTCTGCACGAAAAACTCCTTCAGCGTGTTATAAATGTCAACTCCCCTCGTAGTTGTCTTTAAGGGCAGTAGTGTCAGGAGTTCTTCTCTTGTGGAGAAATCTTCAAACACCATCCGGATGAAGACCAATAGCTGCGCTGTACTGCTGCCGTCCACGGACTCGTCGCACTGGATGCTAAACCACCTGCACTTTGCCAGATCCCGGTCCAGCTGATCGGCCAGGTTACCAGACATAGCTGACACTCGTCTAGCCATCGTAGATGCCCCCAGTTGGACGTCGGAGAGAGTACAGATTAGATCGGTTCCATTTTTGTCGTCTTTAAGTACAGTGTTAGCTATTATCATCATTGCTTCTTTGACAACTGCTCCATCTGAAAATGCCTTCTTCTTCTTGATCAGAAAATGTGTAGCTCTGAACGAGGCTTCGGTTGCTTTTAGTGACTTTTTTCCCGCCCTCGTGAAAAAAGATTGTTGCTTACCCAAAGCTGCCTTTAGCTCACTGGCTTTTTCTGCACGTAGTGCGCTTCCCGGTGGGTAGTTAGCATGGTAATTTTTGTGACACGTAGTGAAATGTCTCTCAATATTGTGCCGCTTTGCCGTCGCTACGGTCGCCCCACAAATGAGACACACGCAGGTTTCTTTCACAACCGTAAAAAAGAACTCCTTCTCCCATTCCTCGTTAAAGTGATAAGTTTTCTTTCTTTTTTCAGCCATATTTTTGGGGAAAGAAACTGCACTCAGCGCCCATCTTCGCTGTGTCCGCTAGCCTACGTTCCATTAGCACTGGTTTTGTCATGCGCACAATACTGACCATTGAATTAGAACTAGAGTAAGTCAGAGTTCACCCTAACTTTTCTAAACGTCATGTATAATGAGGATATTTTTAAGATACTGTCATTTTTAAAGCTATATAAATGCAAGTGTGATTATAAAAAAGAATAGCAACAGAATAAAAATTTTTTTAGACACAGCTCACTAGTGAGTTGTGCTATTTTTAGAACGGGCCTGCGGGCGACTCATGTGGTCCTTGCGGGCGACCAGGTGCCCGCGGGCACCGTGTTGGTGAGCCCTGCTCTACACACACCCACGCACTAATCAGTGTTACACTTGCTGCCAGTGACTCTTATTGAAGGCTGTGTTAATGATGACTTAAACAAACAGTGTGTCTTTAGCTCCAGTCAATAGCTCTAAATAGCCACGAGTCACATCACCCATTACAATTAGGGTAGAAATATTAGAACCAGTTCTACTGTACACACTTTCATTGTGTGTGTGTGTGTGTGTTTCTACTTGTATTCGTGATGTTATGAGGACATGAATAGCCGCAGGAACCATTCTCAGGACAAAAAAGCAGGGTCATACATTCATATGATATAAATCATTACAAAGTGGAGACCTGTCAGAGTTTAGCTTTAGGTTAAGTAGCCCAGAAATGAATTGCTAGTGCTAATGCTAACATTTCAGAGAGAAGACGTGACTGTGTGTGTATATGTGTGGTTTTGCTAATGAAGGTATTGAAATTGTCATCAATGTGTGTGATGACTCAACGCCAGGAGAGCAATTGGGTTTATGGAAGGCTCATTGCTTTCCGTATTTCATCCTTAAGCAATATAGATGTTTATGTGTTTTCTCATTGACAAGTCCATTTAAAGCAGCTTCCACAACATGACAGACCATTACTAACACGCAGAAGCTGCTGGCCCATGAGGGTTACAGCGATACTCTGGACTCCTGCAACACAACGGTCTGCTTTGAATCACACATCTTAGAGTTCAGGGCCAAAATACATGGAGATTTATGCTAGCAAATTAGATGGTAAACACTATAACTATGTGTTATGGGTTTTGTGTTATATCACAAGACAGTAACATCAAGCTTTTCCTTCACTAGAACAACATGACCTTGTTCAAATAATGTCAGAAGAGTACAACAATACATAGACAGCAAGGAAAAACAATCACACTTGCTGTTGCTGTCATGCACTGTTGTGCTTTGGGAATAACCCATTTCACCTTTTGAAAAGTAACTCTACAGGCTAGACTTTGTTATGAAGTCAACAGAAATGTTCACTCAAAAAGCACAAGTGAAGCATTTTTGCTAAGTTGTGTTTTTCTAGTAAATCCTGACAGCGAGCCTGAAACAAGCTCTGTTAGGTGTGATACATGTTATGTTAATTACAACTGGCCACTGGCCACAGTTTCTATCATTTCAGCATACATTATAAAGTATTCACTCACCCATCCAGATCACTGAATTCAGGTGTTCCAGTCACTTCCATGGCCACAGGTGTATAAACCAAGCACCTAGGCATGCAGACTGCTGCTACAAACATTTGAGAAGGAATGGGTCGCTCTCAGGAGCTCAGTGAATTCCAGCGTGGCACCGTGATAGGGTGCTGCCTGTGCAACAAGTCCAGTCATGAAATTTTGTCACTGCTAAATATTCCAAAGTCAATTGCTAGTGGTAGTATAACAAAGTGGATGTGAATGGGAATGACAGCAACTCAACCACAAAGTGAGAGGACACATAAAATCACAAAGCGGGGCCAGTGGATGCGCATAATGCACAGAGGATTGTGTTCATGGAATGTGTCCCTATGGCTGAGCAGCTGCATCCAAGCCTTACATCACCAAGTACAATGCAAAGCGTTGGATGCAGTGGTGTGAATCACGCTTCTCCGTCTGGCAATCCAATGATGAGTCTGGGTTTGGTGGTTGACAGGAGAACGGTACCTGTCTGACTGCACTGTGCCAAGTGTAAAGTTTGGTGGAGGGGGGGTTATGGTGTGGGGGTGTTTTTCAGGAGTTGGGCTCAGCCCCTTAGTTCAAGTGAAAGGAACTCTTAATGCTTCAGCATACCAAAACATTTTGGACAATTTCATGCTCCAAACTTTGTGGGAACAGTTTGGGGATGGACCCTTCCTGTTCCAACATGACTGCACACCAGCGCACAAAGTAGGTCCATAAAGACATGGATGAGTGAGTTTGGTGTGGAAGAACTTGACTGGCCTCTACAGAGTCCTGATCTCAACACGATGGAACACCTTTGGGATGAATTAGAGCAGAGACTGTGAGCCAGGCATTCTCATCCAACATCAACCTCACAAATGTGCTTCTGGAAGAATGGTCAAAAAAATCCCATAAACACTCCTAAACCTTGTGGAAAGCCTTCACAGAAGAGTTGAAGCTGTTATAGGTGGGCTGACATCATATTAAACCCTCTGGATTAAGAATGGGATGCTGCTCAAGTTCATATGTGTGTGAAGGCAGACAAGTGAATACATCTGGCAGTATGATGTAGGTTTCCTTTGACTCGACTGTAACAACACAAAGGTACGTTGTGCTTTGTCGTTTTGATTGTGGCACACCTCTTAATTTTGTAAACTGCTACGCAGACAGCACCGATGGGTTGAAGACATGAATGTACGATGATGTCTTCACTTCCATTTTAGTGATATATGAGTACAAGAGTTCAGCAATTTCCAGACTTTACAGAAGGCGATTTTGGAAAAGCCTTAAAAAAATTAGGCTTTCTGGAGGAAAAACACAATTTCCTTGTTTCCTGTTATGACCTCCATTCATATACTAATTCTGAGTTTTATTGTGAGTGGCGACACCTATTGTTCAGGAGAATACTGTACCCTTAAGAACCAGCATGAATGGTGATGGGGCTGTGGTAATGTCACATTTGCTGCTTGACACAACCAATGGCAAGACAATAAGCAAGCCATAATTATTCCCTAGCCTGGAACAAAACAGATTTTTCTTTGTATAACCAAACTTCATTTCTTGAGCCAAAACTAAGGAAACAATGTTTCAGAAGCCTGTATTGGTCCTTTGCAGTAGACAATGCAACGGCAGAAAAACACAACATTCCTACTTGCCTCCTAGGCATGTAGAAAGTTTCTGGTTCTCTGCAATAAAAAGAAATAAAAGGAATTCAGTGTGTATGCTTGAGCAATGTTATATATATTTGATATATTTGTAAAACTCAATAACAGTTTATCATTCCGGACAATAATGCCCCATTTATGATGAGAAAATTCTTTTGTGAGGTCTCTGAGTTGTTCGGAACATTGTTTCTGATGAGTTTTTAAATCTCATTTTGAATGATTTCGATGCTACAAATGAAATTCCACCTAGCTCCACTGTGTCAAGAAGCAGCAGAAACTCAGAGATGATTATCTGAAAACCTTAAACTGCAAATAAAAGTGGAAGTGTCTGCAGGACCGCTGTGATTCGAGATGCCCTTAAAGGAAATCTCTACATCTGTGTGTGAAGCTGTGATAAAGTTGCAGAGCTGGAATGGTCTCCGAGCACTCAGTGTTTACTTGGCCTCCATTATCTTTTATTTGTAGGCTGATAGCGTCTCTTGGTAGGGAGTAAACATGCTGTAAATCAGAAATGTGTTTATGCATGGGTATGAGGGAATTCACACGTGCACAAACACAATAAATATGCAGGTGGGCAACACAAATGCAAGCAAGTGTCCTGTGTTTTATTTTATTGTGAAAATCCAAGGAACAAAAAAGCAAGAAACAATGAGCCCGATGTGTCCATTAGCTGTGCAGAACATGTACACAAATTCACTGTGTGAATATGCACATTAGAGAATCAGCCATGGCAAGCTTCACTCTTCAGCAAATTTGAATATGCAAATGTTTCTCAGCACAAAAAGCCTTGACAAGCTGTTATTACGTGATTCCAGTGGGTGCAGATACAACAGGCTGAAAAGATATTAGAGGAGGCAGAACAAGAGAGAAGAGAGTAGCCCTTGACAGTTGCTGGGGAAATGTGTGCGCATTGCCCGCGTGCTTTGCTTTGTGGGTGCTTGTGTGTGCGCGTGCGTGCGTGCGTGTGTATTCACAGAGGAATGTAATAATGCCTTGGGTGGTGTTTGTGTTTTTTTGCTTAGATTCTGAGATGTGCTGGGTCATACTGATTATGATAGGGTTGGTCAAAGAGGGCAACTAAACATTCAAGGAAGCAAACCCTGATCACAACTGAAAAAACAGCAGGCCACCGTGACTCTCAGACATTGTGCTGTCATTTTTGTTGGAGAGCAGTGAACCATGTGTAATATGGTTAGCTGTGTTTTGTGTTGCTTGTGTATTTTAACTATAACTATGTGCAACTTATACAACTTAAATATTACTATATACGTATCTGGATATGGGAGTTTAATTTGATATTAACCACACGAATTGAACTTTGGCTCATTAAGGAATAATTTGTAATTATTATTTTAGCATGTTCTCTTGTATTTGAACCTTTGACAAGCCCTGCCACTGTGGAGGCATGCACAGCAATGCAACTATTATGTGGCCACAAGTAAAAGGTTTCATTGCCCATGATTTTACAGTTAGGGCAGTGATTTCTTGGACAAAGACACAATTTTTGTAGTTTTGCTTCTGCACACCACCACTGTGGACTTAAAAAATTAGACGATCAAAACATGATTGAAGTGCAGACCTTCAGCTTTAATTCAAGGGGTTACTCCAAATCTTTTTTGCTATAGCTGTTTAGGAGTTGCAGTCATTTTTATACATATCAAAATTAATTTGACAGTTGACTGATGAGTAGTTTTACGGCCATGTGAGGCCTGTTCTGTGCTATTTCATGACAAATGAAGCAGACATAATCTGAAGTTGATTCAAATGTTGAATTTTTATTTCATAGCTTTTCACTGTAATTTTAAATATGAGGTCCAAAGAGACATCAGTGCAAGTAAACAAGCCCATCATTAGGCTGAAAAAACAAAATAAACTCAGAGACAGCAAAAACTTTAGGAGCCAAAATCAACAATCTGGTACATTTTTAAAAAGAAAAGACCAAAGAAAGGGGTGGCTATGGTAGAGAAGTCATCTGATAACTGGAAGGTTGGGGGTTCAATCCTGTGCTGCTCCCGTTCTGGATGCCAAAATATTCATTATTGGGCAAGACACTGAACCTCAAGTTCCCGATGCATTCATTGAGTATGAATATTGTGTGTGTGTGTGTGAATGAAGACATGCTGTGTAAAGCGCTTTGAGTGCTCAGGTAGAGTAGAAAAGCACTATATAAGGACCAGTCCATTTGCCACAGCAGACAGCTAAAGTGGACGATGACAGAATTATTGCTATGGTTAAAAAAACAACTTCACAACATCTAACCAAGTCAAAAGACTCTGAGGAAGTAGTCATATCATTGTCAAGGTCTACAATCAAGAGATGCCTTCGTAGAAATACGGGGAGTTTACAACAAGGTGCAAACCACTGATAACACTCAAGATCAGGAAAATCAGATTAGACTTTGCCAGGAAAATCTAAAAGTCCCAACACAGTTCTGGAACAATATCTCTGGAAAGATGAAACCAAGATTAACAACATGATGGGAAGAGAAAGAGAGAATCAGCTTATGATCAGAAGCATCTGTCCAACATGATTCAGGCAATGGCATGATGGAATTGGGTCACTAATGTTTATTGATTATGAGACTGCTGATAGAAGCAGCATAATGAATTCTGAAGTGTACAGGGCTATAGTGTCTGCTCAGATTCTGTAGCAACAGTGATCAGATGGTGCTTCACCATGCAAATAGATAATGACCCAAAGCATACTGCAAATGCAACCCAATATCCTGTTCCTTTGCCTTGAGCAACCCGACAGAGAAATGGGATATTCTTCAGTGGCCAAGTCAGTCTCCTGAACTCAACCCAATAGAGCAGCTTTTCAGTTACTGGAGACAAAACTGAAGGAAGAGAGACCCACAAACAAACAGTAAGTGAAGGAAGGAAACATAGCAATTTCATCCAAGTGTTAAAAACAATACTTAAAAAGGATATTATCTTGCCCGATTAATTTTGAACCTTGAAAATGGGATATCAGAAATAATCAAAAAATACCCACTGCATTCGTGTACAGAGGCAAATCTGCAAAAATTATATCTTTGTCCAGCAAATTATGCACTTAATTGTACATAATGAATGTGTCACAGACAACACACTGATAAAACTAGTGCATCAATACTATTTATACTAGTGCATCTCAAATAACTTCAAGAAAAGGAGAAATCCAGTGTCTCAAATCAGAAGATTAGAAAGTTTCTTTTTGAGTTTGAATAAATTACTATTCAAACAGTATACAACACATATCACAGTCTAGTTCAGTACATGCAATCAGAGTCATGGGAAGACTTGACAGCTGTCCAGATGATGATCATTGATACCCTTCACAAAGAGGGTAAGTCACAGAATGTGTATTGCTAAAAAGGCTGATTGTTTGCAGTGCTTTATTGAAGCTTATTAATGGGAAGTTGACTGGAAGGGAAAAGTGTGATATGAAGTGGTGCACAAGCAACAGGGATGACTGTACCCTTGAGGATTGTCCACAAAAAAAAAGAAGAAGATTCAAGAAGTGGACTGAAGCTGGTGTCAGTGCATCAAGAGCCACCACACACTTAATCAGGTAAGAGTCTCTGTTCACAGGCTGGGATCAAATGCAGGTGAGTGTCTGAGAATGACCTCTTATTTAGCTTGCAGAAGCTTGAAGAAGTGAGTTGCTAAGCTGTGATTAGAGCAGTTTCTTTCTTTCCAGCAGGTGAGTTCCTTTGAAAAACAGAAACTGAGTTTCTCCTCATGTTCTCCAGGACAGAGTTCCACGATTTTTAGCTGGTGTTTATTTGGGGCAGGCGGGGAGAGAATGGGTCAGGCAGGTTGTAGTGAATAAACTTCTTTTCCCAAAAGAAAGGAGGAGATAGACAGGTTAGTACAGACCTAAAGGCTTCCAAACACACAGGTCAGAAGTCTCAAGGTAACAGGCAGTCTGAGCTACTGTATACTACCACACATGGTTGAGAACAATCTGGCAACAAGTGAGGGTGGAGGCCAGGCTTAAACACTGTATAGACTGGTAATGGAAAAGAGGTCTGCGTGCTGAAGTCTCCTGAACTCAGACCCACCACTCAGAGAGATTGAATAGTTGCTGCATGGCCACAGTCACACAGAGAGGAAAAGAGAGCAACGGAAAGCGAGAACAAGCGAAAAAGCAGGTGTTGCACCTGGAGGACAAGGACAGCTGTCCTAATATTAAGTCCCAGTATTAAGTTACTGTTGAATCAGAGACATCATTAGTGTCTTATTTGGTCTAAAGAGGAAAAAGAACTGAACTGTTGCTCGAGAATAAAGGTCATAAAGTATGGAGGAAGCGTGGAGAGGCACAGAATCCAAGATGCTTGAAGTCCACACTAAAGTTTCTGCAGTCTGTGGTGATCTGGGGTGCCTTGTTATCTGCTGGTGTTGGTGGTTGTTGGTCTGCTGTGTTTTGTCAAGCCCAAAGTCAATGCAGTCCTTTAACAGGAGATTTTAGAGCACCCCATGCTTGTAATGACAAGCTTCATGCTCCAAGCTTCAATAACACCTCTGCAGAGCCACCAGCTGATTGCCTCCATACCTGTATTTATATATGTATAAAATGAATGAAAATAAGCCATTTTAAGATATGAACGGGCCTTTAAAAGAAGTCAGCTGAACAGAACACTATTGAACAAACTGATCAAACCAAATGAGCTCAAACTCAACCCCTCCCTTCAGTCGATGGTTTGGTCCACTTTTAATCACTATTTTAATCAGCTCCACCCTCAGGCTGCTCTTTAGCTCCACTATTACAGACCAGGGCTGCAGACAGGTCACTCAAGGTAAAGCAATGTAAACTAAATGTGCATGTCATTATTTAGAATACAATGTAATGTCATAAAATGTGCTGGAATAACTTAAATAAACCAAAAGCTTGTGTATTATCCAACTCCAGAACAATAAATGACTTTAATGTGGTAAAACGTAGAAACAGCACTCTGATCCATTTTCAGAGTTTCATTGTCATTTGTGTTTTGTTGATTGTTCAGGAGTTTAACAGTGAGCACACCCAGGCTGGTAATCCTGCTTGGTCTGCAAGTTTTTAGTTAGTGCTTGCTCAGTCCACACCCTATTCACTATAGAACTTTCCTTCCCACCATAGTGCAACATTACAGATGTGGTTAGAAGTAAAGCGACCACACCTAACCACACCTATCTGTGGGAGCTCCAATTTGAGAGGACAACAAAGGTTAGCTTATGTTCATGCAGGGAACAGAGTGCAACTGTCAGCTGATTTCTATGTAGGTCTTTTGTTTTTCTGATAACTGCCCCAGCAGTGGCACAGCTTCTTTTAGTGTATGTACATCATACTGGTTGAACCTGAGGTTGTCGGGTTGTCTTGTTTGCTATGCGGGTGAAACATACCCAACAAATGTGACTTTGCACTCAGTTTTCCAACTTTCTGCTGCATCATTTCTGGCAATATGCATTTCATTTTCATATCACACTTTTTCATTTATTTACATTTATATTTTTTTTAATGTGTACAATCCCGTCTTTCAACTTCCTGGGTGTCATCCGCGCTCGAACATCCTTACTGAACTGTGGCGAGGAAATCGGACAACGGTGAAGGTCAAATGATAATTTGGAGGAAGCTGCAACAATAAGAAGGGAAATGAATGCACCTCCCATTTGCTGGTCATTTTGTAAAGGTCAGGCAAAAATGCAACAAATCTCCAGGGAACGAGAAAATATAAATGGCAGGAGCGGAAAAAAAAAAATGAAACCCTGAATTTGGAAATGTGTTCTTATGACAAAGCATTTACCTCTCCTGTTTAACTGCTGTGCGGTATTTCAAACTATTTTCCAAGACAATGACTCATTTAAAATAATAAAGTGATGTACACTGTAATCTATGAAGCATATTTCACATTTTAAAGGAGAGAGAGCCCACTGCCGTGATGTGTTTTGTAGGTGGATGCAGTCCAACTCTTTGACTCAATGAACAGCAAATACAAACTGGGGTTACTGAGTGTCCGTGCATCACATAAATGAAATCTAATTTTGTAAGATTTTCAGTATGAAATCACACACAGTTGATTCCCAAATCGTTTGATCTTCAGATGCTGTTAAGAGATCACAGCTTTGGTCTTCAGTTTAATATCTCGTGTTTAGAAAACTGTTTATAGAGCTGAGACACTAATCAAAGAATTTGTTGTGCTTTCGGAAATTTAGAGAACTCCTTTCGCTGGCAACCAAACAGAAAACATCAAGCCTCCGAGCAGAGATAATTACTGAAGACTCACTGAAACACGGTTCCCACAGAGGAACTTTTTGATGTTGGACAACAAGATGTGGATAAAATCCAAAAACTAAAAACACTGCAGGTAGCAGCTGAAACCCTGTGATGTGCATCAAGGGGAAGAGTCTCCATGTCTCAACTCTCAAGGTTGTTTTTTGATTTACGCTCATTACGTGCATCTTGGAGTCTTCCATATTAATGACCAGCATTATGTTAATAGTTTCATAAAGAAATCTGCTCTGCAGGTTTCCATCCAGAGCCACTTCTATAATCTCCATCATCATGCATGTTGGACACAGACTCTGAGTCTGGGCTTGCAGGCATTAAGAGTTTTAAGTTTACCTCCTGCCATTGTCAGTGAAGGTAATTATTTTTAAATATTTATCTCTTTGAAAGTGAAATCCCTTGTTTTGCAATATAATTCTCACAGCTTTAAACTCTGAGCTAAAGTGCACCTCACTCATCCCTAAATACCTCTTGGCCACACCTCTTCAGTCATGAACCATTTAACCTTTTGCCTTGTATTATTAGAAGGATCGTTGCAAAGCAAACAATCACATTATGTGTTATGCTTGGCAAAAATCTTTATTATTTTTCTTCTTTCTCCCACACCATTAGTAGTAGAAGCATCCTTCTCATACCAAATACACTGGATCAGTAATGAGACAACTGCCAGTATTATTTCTTTTTAGGCAAATGTTTTACCATTTTTTAATTGCTTTAGAATTTTCTGTTTTCTCTCACCATTCACTTCTGCAAATTTTCTCTAACCTACTGCTGAGCCCACAATTTTCATTCTGTAAACATCGTCCTACCACGAAATGGTAGGAAAATCTTTTTTTTTTTTTCAAACAGTGTCTGTAAGCATTTGAGTGAAAGTAGAGCCTTCTAAGTGGCCCATAGCGAGCTCTCGAGCTGATTCATTCTCTGTGATTGGTGGATATTTGTCACATCGAGGGTTGTCTCTAATTAAAGGGTCTTGCCTGAGATGCACTTAAAAGCTATTTATCCATCTGTCTGTCAGTGCGTCTGATTGTATGTCCATCGCAGCTTCTATTACAGAAGCTGCTCCGCTCTGCCTCTTTCTGCTACATGCAAACTGGTGGACAGCCAACAGTCCCAGACCCCGACACTGACAGTGCTGCATTTCAATATAAAAGCCTTCAGTTTGTTATGGGAGGACCATAGGTGTGAATGAGAGCACGAATGTAAGTGTGAAAGGTTGTTTGTCTCTCTGTGTTGGCCCTGCGACAGGCTGGCGACCTGTTCAGGGTGTACCCTGCCCCTCGCCCTATGACAGCTGGGATAGGCTCCAGCCCCCCCGCGACCCTGAATAGGATGAGCGGAAGCGAATGGATGGATGGATGGATGAATTGAGTCAGTGAGGCTCAAATTTGAGTTCTATAGTCCAGGCCAACATCACCCACTTTACAGCAGATACTGAGGGCTTTGACTGTGTTTTGGTGTAACTGAATCAGCTTAGATTTTTTTTTTTTTTAAAAGTGTTGAATAGAAAAGAAAAAAAAAAAATCGTAGCTCAGACATTCACACTAAACATCTGAGGCCACAAATGACCCGACCTCTCAGAAAAGATCTAAATGTCAAGTAACAATAAGGAGAAAAAGATACAATATGCCTCACACAACAAAAAAGGGACATGAATAGACTTTCTTCTCCAGCAGCCTGAAAGGTCAAAAACCAGTTAATATATGTTCCCAGATGTCAGAATAGACTTACATGCGATACATAAATATTTGAAAATACACCCAATCCACACACATGTCCACATTGAGATTTCAGCCCAATTCAGCTGGATGGTGAAATGTCAATATCGCTGACAGTCTGAGTGGGCCGAAGTGCAGCCAATCATTTACTGAAGGGTGCTCACAGTGAAGTGTGTGACTGTTAACAGACCTCACATCGCCCGCAGTCCAGATATTCAAGCACGTGGATGTCTGTGCATAACAGCGGACTCGAGGCTTCCTCATTATGAAAGAGTGAGGGGGGGGGTATTTGGAATTGGTGACAGTGAACAGTGAATTGTTTTTCAGTGAGACAATGAACATATGTGGTCAAATACCGGGTACTACTGCAGCATAATTAAAAAAAAAAAAAAAAAGTTTAATGATCAAATTGCCACATTAACTGCATCTGAATCTGGCGGCTGGAGACTGACTGCAGGTCAAAATGATGGAGGTTAAGGTGGAAATCTAAAGACTAGAGGCAGGTTACTGGCATAAAGCAGGCAGAAGACTGATAACTAGCTTTATTTCATTTAAAAAATGGAGAAGTAAAGCAAAATGATAAATGAACTTGACAACTGACATGAAGGACAAGAAGAAATCTTTATTTCATAGGAGATATTTTATGTCACAGCAGGCAATACACAAGTGTAAATAACAGAAAAGGTAATTGCTGATTTCCATTTAACTGCATGCTGCATTACTAGCGCTAACACTGTGATAGAACAGCATTAGCAGCAGCGCTGGGGCTTATCTTACAAGGACAAACCAAAATGTCTGCTGTGAAAATGGCTCGTGGCAAATACAGAGCAGCTGGAGTTGATCAGAGTAATCAAGATAATGCAGGGGAGCTGCACCCAGAGCACTTCTGGAGAATTCGGCAGTTGTTAAGTATCAATTAAATGTGCATGAGCTTGAATTTACACATGCCTTTTGTGTTTGACGTCACTGTGGAAGAGAATTTTCAAATCGATTACAACACACTAAAGATTACTTTGAGCATTAAACAAGTTGCCTTCTTAAGCACGACGATATTGTTTGAAATTTCTGGCTGAAATTATTTAATCACAAGCTGCCAAATTATGAGGTCAGAAAAAGAACGACCTTGGGCTCCAAGAAAGGCTCTCGAGAGAATTTAAATATACATTAATTCTCCTTGTAGTTAGTCCTGAGAGTGATTTGAAAAACTACACAAACTGTTGAGTAGGAGTAGTGTGCATCCTAGAGGTGGTTCTGCTTGCTGATGTATTTTTGATAAATGCTGGACAGCACAAACACATTTTACTTACACCTTTTGCCACTGGTTAGGCTTATAGGTATAAAAACTACTTCAGGTTTTAGGACACAATTGAGGTTTCAGTTAAAAGCCAATTAAAAACAAGAAGTTCAGGATAACTCGGTCTCATTAATGGCACATGCTGCTGCATGACATTGCTGCCAAAAGCCATCTTGTGTGTAACTGTGACACATCAGCAGCTTTGGGAAAACTGCAGTATTCCATGCCCCGGGAATGAGAATAGTCTGATATTTTAATATAACTGTCATATTCTTGATACAGCAATCATAAAGTGGGCAGACATAAAGGGGAGCAGACATCAAAAAGCCAGATATAACAAACTGGACGGATAGTTTGCTGCCTTGCACCTTTCTTTACACTCGCACTGATGATAAAAGTTAGTGTTCATTCTCATTTATGGTCAATTTAGCCTTTTTTTTTCAAGCAGTGTAGGCTGTACAGTATTGTCAAACAGACAAACAAACCAAAAACTCAGTTAAAAGACAACCTGCGTAATGCATCTCATAATGCATGGTTTAATGGGAGCACACAGCAAACACAACAAATGAGGAGGGAACAGCCATTTCCCCCTCAGCAATGCGTCCACACCTCTCTAATTTGAGCTTGACATCCCAACTTCTCTGTTCAGCCTGTAGCCTAATCAAAAAGTTCCACATCATTAACGGCTGAAGGTTGCTATACTGTTAATGAGAGGCCCAATTAGCCTTTACAAAAACAAAGAGGGGAACGAGAGACACAGAGGAACAGTTTCTTTACTGAATTAAATCTGTTGACCCACTGCACAGAAGAGGAAGATGGGAACCAGTCGCTGAGAGACAGATTCAAATAGGTAAAACAGATCTATAAAAGATATTATTAAATTATTATAATACGGTGACCATTGGAGCTGTAGCTGTATTGCTGACTTTTAGAGAACTTGAGGTGCTGTCTTTGAGCAGTTTCTGCTGGCTTTCCCTTGACTCTCAGTAGCTTCTGATTATTGTCTAAATTATTTTGCATGCTTCACCATAAAGATTTGCCTTCCTTTTAAATGAAGAGCTGTGTTTCAAACAAGAAGGTTTTTTCTTAACAGTTCATTAAAGGGTTGTAAAAAATAATATCACCCAATTATTTTTGTTTTAGCCCTCTTATGGCGTCAGGGTAACCCAAGCAGCTGTGGGGGTGCTGAGGCTCATTAGAATAGCCTAATGAATGATAAACACACCTGAAAGATTGTGCAGGGAAACTGACTCACTGTCATCCTGTTTAAGATTCATTCTGATTTTTAAATTTCTAATGTGCAACTTAAATTTAATACAAATGATGTTTAAAGATGGAAAGAGCACCTTGCTATGTCTTATGTTCCACAAATAAGGAGTGTCATACCGAGTGCTTGATAAGGACCACAGAGCTGCTACCATTTAATGAAATTTGTATGTTTACTTAAATCACACAAACACAGGCAAATTTGGTTTATTTTGACAAAACTTTACTGAACTATTTACAACTACTTACAATATGAGGATGTGGGAAAGTGGATGCAAAAGCATGGTGATGGGGGTGTAAAAGGCATTGGGTCAGGGGTGAGGGCTACAAGGAGGAACATCATCTTTCATCTTTATCCTTTTCCCTCATTTCCATCTGTTCTTTCTCTTCCTTTCTTGGCTTCTCAGTTCTCTCCTCCTCTCTCCCCGCTTGTTCTGTCTTCTTGTTTCTCCTGAGCCTCGTTTTCCATCTGCTGCTGCTACCGGACATGAAAAAAACTGTTTGAAGCATGCAGTTTGGATGGAAAAGTCAGTATTGTGAAGTAAAACAATCAGCTGAGGTAGCCTGAGCCTGAGCATTTTTTTGGATGCTCACCTTCTGCCTTGTCCATCTTCCAGGAGATGCCAATCTGCTCCTGCAGGGATTCATTCTCCTCCTTGAGAGACTTTATCTCTTTGATGGCAGACTGACTAGTGGGCACTTCTGAGACCCTGACAACCAAAATCTGGGGCAACTGATGAGTGTGATGCTTCTTCACTGTAATTGGCCAGTACTGGTTTGGACAGCAGCACCATTGTGAAACATATACAGTAAGTGTAGTCCAGCCTAACAGCGGATGCCCAACTCATCCTCTTATCTGTACAGAAGAAAGTACTGTTGTCTAAGGACAGCACAAAGAGAGCAACAGCTTGAGTTCTCACATGTGGTGTTCCCGCCCTAAAATTCAAGGGAAAAATGCATTAAACCCCATGTGAAACAGCACAGTAAATGCCATAATTTATTTTAAAAAGAGAAGCTAAATAACCGAGCTATAAAAGGAAATGGAAATATTGTGGGTAAATAGATGCAATGCTAATGGGAAAGAGAACTTTAAAAACGCCTGATTAAAATCCATATGCATAATTAAGTTTGTGAATCTTTTTCTTCTTTGTTTTTCAGGCTACATTGTCAAATACATTTTAAAATTACATTATTCATTCATGAATCAATGTGTTTCTAAATGACGAACATAATTACTACATTGTTCTTTGCATATTTTTAAAGATATGGGTGGCAGATGCAGCCTGTGGACAAAGCATGGCTTTGTTCACTTGTTGAAGGTTCGTGCTGATACTGTGTTTGTTTTTCTTTCTTTCATTTCCCTGATGTTACAGCCATTCAGCTGACACACACTCTGTTCTTTATTTTACTTTTTTTAGCAGTTCTTTGTGCAACTTGGTCAAATTCTTTTACACATAATTGAGATTTGGCTTTGAAATATGCTTTATGTGGCTGTGCTAAGAAGTCCCTTCTTTTTCATTCAATTCAATTCAATACAGTTTTATTTATATAGTGCCAAATCACAGCACAACAGTCACCTCAAGGTGCTTTATGTTGTAAGGTAAAGACCCTACAGGAATGCAGAAAAAAAAAAAAAACAGCAATAAGATCACCCCCATGAGCTTAGCAAAAGTGGGGAGGAAAAACCCCCTTTTAACAGAAAGAAACATCCTGCAGAACCAGGTTCAGGGAGGGGCAGTCATCTGCCATGACTGGTTGGGGCTGAAAAGTGAGACAGAGATTAATAATAACTAATGATTAAATGGTATAAACACAGAGAGAGTGAAAAGAGGCAAGTGAAGAAGAAATACTCAGTGCATTATGGGAACCCCCCAGCAGCCTAGGCCTAAAGCAGCATAACTAAGGGGTGGTTCAGGGTCACCTGATCCAGCCCTAACTATAAGCTTTATCAAAAAGGAAAGTTTTAAGCCTAATCTTAAAAATAGAGAGGGTGTCTGTCTCCCGAATCCAAGCTGGGAGCTGGTTCCACAGAAGAGGGGCCTGAAAGCTGAAGGCTCTGCCTCCCATTCTACTCTTAAGTATCCTAGGAACCACAAGTAAGCCAACAGTCTGAGAGCGAAGTGCTCTGTTGGGGTGATATGGGACTATGAGGTCTTTAAGATAAGATGGGTCCTGATTATTCAAGACCTTGTGTGCAAGAGGAAGGATTTTAAATTCTGTTCTAGATTTAACAGGGAGCCAATGAAGAGAAGCCAATATGGGAGAAATCTGCTATCTCTTTCTAGTCCCTGTCAGTACTCTAGCTGCAGCATTTTGGATCAGCTGAAGGCTTTTCAGGGAGTTTTTAGGACAGCCTGATAATAATGAATTACCATAGTCCAGCCTGGAACTAATAAATGCATGAATTCACTTTTCAGCATCAGTCTGAGACAGGATGTTTCTAATTTTAGAAATATTGCACAAATGCAAAAAAGCAGTCCTACATATTTGTTTAATATGTGCATTGAAGGACAAATCGTGGTCAAAACCAGAAGTGAGTGTTTTTCAGCACACTTAATTTAGGGGTGGACCACCCAAGCAATACTTAATTTTTTAACTCCCTCCGTTGTGCAATTAGTTCAAGAACCCCACTGGGGGCTGAGATTAAACAAAGTATCAAATTAGAGACATAAACACATCTACAGAAAAGGATTGACCAAGAAAATAAGCTGGACCAACACCTAAACTTTTTATGCACTAGAAGGAAAAGTAGGTAAAGCATGTTAAGCAATAGTTAAACAAAATAAATAAATTAAAAAAATATCAGTCTTGTACAATAATTACTAAAATTCATGATAATTGAATGTATCATAAATGTATTTTATTGACAGCCTCTCCAGTGTGGGTTGGGGAGACAATATAAAAAGGTTTCTGTCAACGCTAGTTTTAGTTTTTAATCTTTCCAGACATTTGTAGTTACATTTTAAGTTGCTCAGTGTGTTTCAGTGGTAAATGCATTCGTATAGCTTTCAAACTGATGTTATTAGTGCACTTTCTCCCAGGTGGATGTTTTTTCTTCTTATTTGTTAGCTCAGTCCTTGCTTTCAGCTCAGAAGGAGACACTGGTTGGAAAGCTAATATGCTAATATGGGTTTTGCGTGTGGGTGTGTAAGACTGTGTAAGTATAGCTGGTTTGCTGTGAGTGTGATCATTAGATCATCAGATCATTTAATGGTGATGATTCCTGCTTTCCTCTGGAAATTTAGGTTTGGTAAAAACACACAAAACATAAAAAAAAAATGAAAAAGGTTAAAAAAAAGAAGACAAATAACTATGAAAAAATGATGACAGTGTTCCAATGACTTTTTTTTAGTTTATAATACTACAGCTGTACAGGTCTGCAGGCATGTGGTAATAATGATAATGATAACACTGTTACATATAATACAGGTATCTCATACTGATATTATGTATCATAACTGTGTCCAAATTTAAGGTTTCCTCTACAGATAAATTTCCCTGACTGCTTGTTCTTCTACCATAAACAAAAATCCTTCAAAATGCTGGTCAGCGTCTGCTTTATGACATATACAGTGTATCACAAAAGTGAGTACACCGCTCACATTTCTGCAGATATTTAAGTATATCTTTTCATGGGACAACACTGACAAAATGACACAATGAAAAGTAGTCTGTGTGCAGCTTATATAACAGTGTAAATTTATTCTTCCCTCAAGATAACTCAATATACAGCCATTAACATCTAAACCAGCTGCAACAAAAGTGAGTACACCCCTAAGAGACTACACTCGTAAATGTCCAAATTGAGCACTGCTTGTCATTTCCCCTCCAAAATGTCATGTGACTCGTTAGTGTTACTAGGTCTCAGGTGTGCATAGGGAGCAGGTGTGTTCAATTTTGTAGTACAGCTCTCACACTCTCTCATACTGGTCACTGAAAGTTCCAACATGGCAAAGAACTCTCTGAGGATCTTAAAAGACAAATTGTTGCTCTACATGAAGACTGTTATATAAGCTGCACACAGACTACTTTTCATTGTGTCAAAGTGTCATTTTGTCAGTGTTGTCCCATGAAAAGATACACTTAAATATATGGAGAAATGTGAGGGGTGTATTCACTTTTGTGATACACTGTACGCCCTGTTCTGTAGCTACATTGTATTTTCCAGCTGTTTCTGTTTGGTGTCATATCCTGGTAAACACATCACAAGAACTAAGTCTGAGAAAAAAAAGCCACAACAGGATGTAAATAACAAGAGCCTGAGGGCACAGTGGGCACCGGGTCTCCCCTCAGTGTCTCTGGATAATGCTGAAAGGCCCTGGTTTCACCTCAAAGTTATTACATAAAAAATTTATAAGCATCATGAAATCATTTTGCTGAAATTAAAGACTAGAGGGGGCAGTGAAAATGGGACAAAAAGAGATGGATTGCAACTTTAGCCCAAGGCTTTTCTGTGCGCCTCACTCTCTGACAGGTTGCGCATCACATGAAATTAATAGCTCTGCTCCAGTGTGGATGCCTGGTGCACAGGAAAACACATGAAGACACCAAACAGGAGCAGAGTCCAGACAGACCTTGCCCGGTGCTGCCATTTTTTATTGTTGACACGTGAAAGTGTAATAATCACTTCTATGGTGTAACCAATGCTATTTTTGTTGATACAGAGTCTTTAGAGTTGGTTTCAATGACCATTTAAATGGATTTTCATAATTATTAAAGATTCACAAACCTTCCATGTCAGTATGCTCCCTTATACCTCATCCAGAGTTATCACAATCGTGCGTGTAACATTTTCAATCTGGCACTGAAGCGCTCAACCGACATTTCTTTTCTCAGCATTTCTCCAGCAGACAGCAGACGTTATGTCACAGAAGGGAAAACACAGGGGTGTCATTTATAGCTGCTTTCCATGTAGGGGAAGTCCTGCATTTTTGCATGCTGTTTCAGTCATTGGATGTAGGGATATGAAACTAAACTGATCCATCAAAATGTCTTAAAGAGTGATATTTGACCAAACAGACATCTAATTAGTACCAGACCTGTTCAACCCCCCCAAAACAAAACAAAAACCTGGAGATGCTGATGGTGATTCAGAAATCTGGAACCAATCAAGCCCAATCCAAGAGGCACAAATTATGAATCACTTTGCTGATTTCTATTTTAGTTCGGTAAACATTCAAAGACGCTGTCAATCTATTAAATATGTGAAACTGCTTCATCTGCTTCAAAAGTCAGATCCTATTTCATGATTTGATTATAAGAGGATAAGATGATGAGACTAAATGTTTAGATTCCCATCTATTATGCAGTTCCATCAAGGGGACATTTGATTTATTGTTAATTCATTAGACAGTTGGACAAAGAGCCCAAGTATATAGGAGACAATTATTTTCAGTGACAACAAGAAAAAGCATTTCTGCAACAGATAGTATCGAGCCCACAGGGGGATTTCAACTTCAGAAAGTCAGTAAAGAAAGGGTCAAGTGACAGAAGAGATGGCTCCAGCATGGAGAACATGCTGGAGCTGTTTAAAAGCAAACTGTGTTCATGCAGCTATGAGTTAGGTATGTGTCTTCTGATTGCACATTCTTTGACTTTAATTGAAAATGCATATGCATCAGTGTAATATTAAAATTTACTGTTTGTCTAAAATGTGCACATTAGTGTGCATATAGTGTTTAATGTTTGTAGCGTATATTGTTCTTTTATTAAATATGTATTACTTCATTCTCTGCTACCTGTCAATAAGAGAATTGCTGGTCATCTAAAACACTGTGTGTCAAAGTCTGTTCAGACGTCTGTTAAGAGTGGCAGAGACGGGGGAGGAAGAGAGTGGAGGAGACAAAGCACAATTATTTTACACCCCTGGGTCAATGTCAAAGAGAACCGCTGGCATATTAAAGGAGAGGAAAGAGAAGCACCCTTAAAGTGTTTTAGAAGCACCCCCACCACCACCACCACCAAATTTATCTCTTCCACACGACTTCTTTTTCTTCTCTTTTAATCAACTCCTCTCCTCATACCCTCAAACTCTCAGTTTATCTCGATCTTTCTCTCTCATCCTAATCTCTTTCTCTACTCTGAAAGCTACTCTGGAGCATAGATAAGTCTCAGAAGACCACAGACTTCTCAGTTTCCACTAGCCTCTTTCCTTCCTGCGTTCTCCTTGTCAGGCACTTTCAGTCTAAAGAGCTCTGGGGACCGTTTTCCCTGTCTCTTAATAGTTCCAGGATCACGTGTGTGATTAGCTAATCCTGGTCACACTGATCCAGTTTATTTTCTTCATCAAAACCTCAAGAGAATAAGTTTAGTCCATCTGGATTCAATCATAGATGACTGCATGTCCTTTTTGTTGTATCAATATTGTAAATACTGATCATCAATTCTGTCATGTGAGGCAATGAAAGTGGGAATGTGTGAAGTTTCAGCCTAACAAGAGTTTCTTTTTGATTAATTCTGGCTAATTTTACCAATACGTTTTGCATATCTGGCTAAAATACACTGCACAAAAAAACTGAAAAGAACACTTTTTAATACCATCAAGTCAATCAAGCTTCTGGGATATTGATCCGGTGTTAATCAGTTTCAGCTGCTTTGGTGTTAACCCCTTAACTGGCAGCAAAAAAATCACCTGACAAAAACTACATAACACCCTCTGGTTATTATTGGCTCTGAACAACCCATTTCATAGCCTATTAACTGGCTGCGTCTGGTCCGCCGGCCGAATGAAGTGCATTTATATGGCAGGCTAGACCCGCCCATTTTGACTGACACCTCATTCGGCCAATCATGTTAAGAAATGGGTTTCCCAGAGCCAATAATACTCAGAGGGCGTCACGTAGCTTTGTCAGGTGATTTGGTGCAGCCAGTTACATGATTGGCCGAATGACGTGTCAATAAAAATGGGAGGGTCTAGCCTGCCATATAAAAGGGACTACAAACGGCCCGTCACCGGGCCCTTGCCAGTTAAGGGGCTACTGAAATTAACAACAGGCACTAGAGGGGCAACAATGAGACAACCCCCACAACAGGAATGGTTTTACAGGTGGAGGCCACTAACATTTTCCCTCCTTATCTTTTCTGACTGCTTTTTCAGTAGTTTTGCATTTGGCTAGGGTCAGTGTCACTACTGGTAGCACGAGGCCAAACCTGGACCCTACAGAGGTCCTCATGCTACCAGTAGAGTTAAACTACCTGCACAGGTATATGTGCCATTGCCAGAAGGTTTGCTGTGTCTCCCAGCACAGTCTCAAGAGCATGGAGGAGCTTCCAGGAGACAAGAAGTTACTCTAGGAGAGCTGGACAGGACCATAGAAGGTCCTTGACCTATCAGGAGGACCAATATCTGCTCCTTTGTGCAAGAAGGAACAAGATGAGCACTGCCACAGCTACAAAATGACCTCCAGCAGCCACTGGTTGAATGTCTCTGACCAAACAATCAGAAACAGACTTTATGAGGGTGGCCTGATGTCCAACGTCCTCTAGTGGGCCCTGCGCTTGCTGCCTGGCACCGTGGCGCTCGACTGGCATTTGTCATAGAATACCAGAATTGGCAGATCCACCACTGACGCCCTGTGCTTTTCAGAGATGAGAGCACATGTGACAGATGTGAAAGGGTCTCGAGACACTGTGGAGAACATTATGCTGCCTATAACATCGTTCAGTATGACTGGTTTGGTGGTGGGTCAGTGATGGTCTGGGGAGGAATATCCATGGAAGGACACATAGACCTCTACAGGCTAGGCAACAGCACCCTGACTTCCATTAGGTATCAGGATGAAGTCCTTGGACCCATTGTCAGACCCTACACTGGTGCAGTGGGTCCTGGGTTCCTCCTGATGCACGATGATACCCGGCCTCATGTGGCGAGAGTACGCAGGTAGTTCCTGGAGGATGAAGGAATTGATACCACTGAACACCTTCAGGTTGCACCTCAGACTGTCCAGGAGCTCAGGGATGCTCTGGTCCAGGTCTGAGAGGAGATCCCCCAGGACAAGCCGTCATCTCATTAGGAGCACACTGCTAATGAGACATGTCAGGCATGCATTCAAACATGTGGGGGCCACACAAACTACTGAGTTCAATTTTGACTTGCTGCAATGAAATTTTGGCAAAATGGACAAGCCCGCCACATAATTTTTTTACTTTGATTTTTGAGGCGTCTTTGAATTCGGCCCTCTGTAGGTTGATAATTTTCATTTCCCTCAAACGATAGGCATCCTTTCATTCCTATCACATCACCCAGTCCATATCAATATAGATACCCAGTATGACATTTTTTCTCATTAAGATCTGATGTGTTTTCAAACTGTTCCTTTAATTTTTTTGAGCAGTGTATTAAACCACTAGGAACAGCCCAGAAGACACCATAAGTTCCTTTAGCACTTTTGAGGGTGTTTTTCATTTACATTTTATTTACATTTGCACCACCAATAGAAATGCTAACATGATGGATTAACCCGCTGATGGTCAACATAGCCCCAACTAGACTAGATGTAAACAGCCACCTTGCTTTCTTTTATATAATGTAACCTTTCTTTGATAGTTCTTTCTTTATAAGTTTTTATAGGTACATCTCCAACTAACCACTGACAGACTGCAGTTCCCAGTGAAGATAGCTGAGGAATCCTCACATCTGAGATCTGTTTTGGTTTTTGTGTTTTTTTTACTCCCTTGTAACCCTATTTTGTTCTCATCCTTTTCTCTCTCTGCTTTGCTGTGTTTGGGTGCCCCAGGTGTTTGAGAGGAAGTGTAGGAAAATTTTCATATTTTGCTTTGACAAGTTAAATTCGGCTCATATTTCCTACATCAAATAAATGCATGTTTTTTTTTTTTTTTAAATAATATTGTTGGCGGTGCTGCATGAATTTATGCATGCTCATATTTAGACTGTTGTTCACACAAGTCACTTAAAGGTTCCTTTTGTGCTTGAGAGTACTCATCCTGAAGAACGAGCTAAATAAAAAAAAAAAAAACACCCCAAAAAAAGAGTATCTAAGAACTTTGATCGCTCCTTCACGAGCAGAGCGGCACACAAGTAGTGGGAATTCCTCCAGATGCTGCAGCTATACAACGGTTCCTCTGCAAGGGACCTATTCCCGTCTTTCTCCTAAAAATCACATGACCACCAGAGTGTAAACAAAAATCTGTCGTGTCGACATGAAACGGTCGCCGCCGTTGGCGACCAAGCAAGTTAGAGTATCCACACTTCCTTGTGTTGCTCTCCCTACATTCAGCTTGGGCCTAAATTGAATTGAATTAATCCACCAATTACATTCTGGATTCACTGTTCAGGTTAAAAAATTTAATAAAGTGAGAGTTAATGGAAAAACAAACAAAAAAAAAACATATTAGTTATATTAATATTAGATTTGTAGTGATAGTACACTGCACAATTCCTAATGTTGCTGATTAAATTATTTGTTCATTATACTGAAAAACATGGAGCCTGGCTGAGCAACGGAGGCTCACTGATGCGTTTTAATAATATTTGGGCACAAAGGAGTGCGATTTCTGAGACCTGAAGACACAATTCTGGCAGTCATTCATCTTATTGTTCTGTTTCTTCATGGAGGTGCACGGCATTGCCACCAACAGCACTTATGGGGTGTGTATAACCATCACTTCATCACTATATCACAGTTTGGACAATTTGTGACTTTTTTTTTCAGCCTTATGAAGGTCAGTTTAACAAACAGTTGTATTTGTATTCTGTGAAGGTCTCAAATGCTGAAATGTTTAAATATTGCATTAGGCTTTGCACCTGCTGTTTAATAAATCTGAAAAAATTCATATTTGATGTGTACTGTTGCTTGTATCTGGTCCTTGTCAGCACAGACTGATAGCTACAATAAATAAAGGTGACGGTGTGTGGAGAAATAAACCAACAGCCTGCCAGAAGGCCAAAAAAAAAAAAAAAAAGTGTCCAGGGAAACGCTTTCATCAAGTCCTGCTCATAAAAAACAATTTACAGCCATCTGGGGCACTTTGACCAAGGCTGAGGTGTGTATGTGGGTGTCTGTGTATAGTTGTGTTCACAGGTTATAGGCGTGTTCATAACTCAGCCAGAGAGAGAAAAAGTGAGACGTGAGAAGCTGATGAAAATACGTCAGTATGAATCGGCACCTAAAGAGATTTTAACGTAGTGACCAATGTGTGTTGTAAAAAACACTTGATTTGTTAGTGTGTCATCAATCTGCGAACACGTATGAACATAAACACACGCACACACAAAGGCACACACTACCTGCAGACGTAGCTCATGTGGGTAACAGATCTGTAAACCTGTGACAAACACTGAAAAAGGGTTTCCCATCTTTGAAAATGGACATAAAATCTCCCGCCTCTCGTAAACATGATGTGTGTTGAATTAAAAAATGATTTTTCCTCTAAAGTGTGTGTTCAGCATGTTGGGAAGAAGATTTTCCTAAATATTGTTGTATTTTATCTTTTATCATACAGTTAGAAATGACATAACTGTATGTTTATGACTATATTTCTAACTATAATTGCTATTGTGAATTCAAATAAATAAAATCTGATAATAACTGATCATTTTGAAAATGCATAAATCCAGATTAGCAGCCGAAAACTTGCAGTAGTGATACTGGTCTTTAATTTGAAAAGAAAATGAGACGGCAGCAGTTAAGAATATTAATTCAAGCCATTGGTATAGAAAATAAACTTAAAACTTGCCTGAAAGTGAATATTTTCTTATTTTGAGCAGTTTTGGGGTGTTTTTCTGATTAGTTCCCTCTCCGAGAACAGTGTGTGCCGGTGCAGATCATCTTGCCTATGGGGAGCCGTTGGCTGGAGGGCGAGAAGTCTAGAAGGCAGCTGATTTCTCTGATTAGCGCTCCTTCACGTAAAGGGCAGGAACACAGAAGTGAAATCACCAGCTGCGGTGTTTGCCTGTCAGCCCTGTAGCACATCATTGCTTATTCCTGTTCCCCCACTGCTCATTCAAATGAGCTTGAACACACCTAATCCACCCAGGATGTGCTCATTTTAACAGATCTTAACAGATTTAAAACAAACATGTTTAAACAAAAAAACATTTACATCCACACTGCCACTCAATTCAATTTAATATGTATCCATATAAGGACAATGCACCATCATGCCACCAAGGACAACAAGCTCTCACTGTTCACTTTATTAGGTAAATTGTTCAAATAGTAAGCCAACAGCCAATCCAGTGGCAATGACTCAATGCATTTGGGCATGTAGATATGGTCAAGGCAACCTGCTGAAGCACACCGAGCCTCAGAATGTGGAAGAAAAGTGATTTAATTGGCTCTGAATGTGACACGATTGTTGGTACACACACACACACACACACACACACACACACACACACACACACACACACACATCAGTACACTGTGGTGATATATATATATATATATATATATATATATATATATATATATATATATATATATATATATATATATATATATATATATATATATATATCACCACAGTGTACTGATCTTCTGATGACTTCCAGCAGAATACCGCACCATGTCACAGAGCTTAAATCATCTCAATCTGGTTTCTCAAACATGACAATGAGTTCACTGCACTCAAATGACCCCCAGTCACCAGATCTCAGTTCCATAGAGCACCTTTGTGATGTTGGTGATTTGCATCACAGACGTGCAACTGACAAATCTGCAATGACGATGAGATGCTGTCATGTCAACATGGACCAAAATCTTACAGTACAGAAATATTTCCAGCATCCTGTTGAATCAATGCCACAAATAATTAAGACAGTTCTGAAGGCAAAATTAGGTCCAACCCCTTACCAGCAAGGTGGACCTAATAAAGTGGCTGGTAAGAGTATATACACTGTAGATTAGAAATAAACAATATTCTGTTGATATACTGATGGTGAGCTGTGGTATTGGTAATAAATACATTTACAGGTAACTTTAAATAATCTGTCTAAAAGGATACATAATTGAAAAGACACAGCAGCAACCAGGTGGAGAAGGAGCACAGCAGATAGGACAGTCAGGTTAGAATAACTGTCGGTTTTATAGGCAGCTTAAGAACTGCAACATCCTGAGGGCACCAATGACAATTCAGCTGCTAAGAAATGCTCTGGCAGGTTCAATACACTCTGTGACTTTCCTCTGATTTGTTCTTCACAAAAAGTCCCTTTGTTTTCCTCCCGCTGTTTAGGCTCTTTATATCTTTTAACTGTCAGGCTGTGAAAACAGCAAGTCTCACAATAAATGGTCAGTCGGAGTGGAAGAAGCTACTCCTTCTGTTATCCATTACCTTTATAGATTTCAACCCTTCTTGCTTTCACATCATGTGGTGTTAAAGTACAGTTGGGAGACATATCCTTTGCAGTAAGCTTCTCATAACTGGTGGTGTATTGCTGACTGTGACATTAACTATTTCATCTATCTGTAGTCTTAGCTGTGTGTTTACTTTTCTCCAAAACACAGACAGTTAATAAGCATATTTTTAATCAAATCAGAATTAATCTACTCTGTATAACACACACATCCCTGACTGGAGATAATGGGCCTATGACAACGAGACCAAGGGAAGAGTCTTAAAATATGCTAAATATCTTCACAATCAGTGTGAAACAATCACCTATCAGGTCACATTGTGGAAGACAAAGAGCGAGGCTGAAATTATTATGAAGAATTGATTACATGTGATTAGCTGAAATTCCAGTGTAAGACCTGGTTGTTGCAACAATTTGTAATGGAACACTGCCAAGACAATATAAGATGTGTTCAAATAAAGAGCATCAGCAAAAGAGGATATGCAACCCACATTACCACAGCTGACACATAATGAACCCCCCCCCCCTTTTTTTTTAGTGAACATGCAAATCAGCAACTGCATTTGCATGTCACCTGCCCAAACAAACAGGAATTAGCAGAGACAATCAGAACACATGAGGAGTGAGAGATGAGATGTGAACAGCACCTCTCCCCAGGCTGATAAATAATACAGCACAGTGGCTTTTTAAATAGACTGCATTGCAGCTTAGACACACACACACACACACACACACACACACACACACACACACACACACCACACACACAGAGGAAAACAGACTTGATCACAGGTGAAAGCCAGCTGAGATCCTGACAGATATTTGTTCATCATGTTAAGACTGTGTTGACACAGGAAGTCAGCCTCAAAACACAACGTTCACCAACAGCAGGTTTTCTGATGGGCGACTGTGTGTGTGTGATTTATGTCACGTCACTTGACAGACATGGAAAAGTTTAATCACCACTGTTTGATCATTTAAAGTGAAGGGCCACAGCAAGAAGAATCCTGACATGCTTTCAAACGTTGCAACAGTAGTGAAGAAATTTTATTTTAGATTAACGTGGTTCATCAATCACATCAATAAAACCAATTATTCACAATCAAATATTTTTATGGCCATTAATGATGTCGGTGACATTCTGTCATCAAGTCAAACCTGGTGTTCTCTGCTTTGGGCTCCACTAAAGTTTTTTTTGGCTAAGCTAAATTTCTCTTCCTTCACTAGCGTGATGCTAATTTGTATTTCAGCTGCTTCTGCTGGATTTATTAAGTTCTGATCCATGAAAGCAAAACAATGAGCTGAAAAACAAACTGAAAGAGTGAATCTGCAGAGCTGAGTGCAGAGCAATGTCCGCATTCTGGTGGTCAGCACCACCTTCGGTCTAAACGGGATATACATTGTATCTCCACACCTTTTCACCGGATGTCCTCACATTCAGACATTAACGGTTCCCAGAGGATGAGTCAGTTTCAGGAATTTTGCTGAACCCTCATTTTTCCTCTGATCACACAATGAGATCGACATTTTTCATATTCAGCTTCTGCTGAATGTGGAAGATGAATGGTGAGCCTCATTTAGAGCCACTATCAGATCAAAACGACACTTATCTTTGACCTGTTCTGCTTCTACTTGTTTACTGTTACAATGACGGAAGCTCATAATAAATATTAGATATTTTTCAAATAAAGTGAACATATGTATCCCTGTAAACTAAAAGCTAAGGATTCAACCTGTCCTACATGGTTTCTTTTGAATGATATTTTATACTTTAGAACCTGGCTGATGTCATATAGCGGGGTTAGAGCCGTAGATCTGAGTATTTTTTATTTTATTTTATTTTATTTTTTTACTGATCAAACTGCTCTTTTGGTTGTTTGGAAAGTTAAATTTGTTTGCCTTTCCTAGAGAATAAAGCACAAGACAGCTGTGGGTAATTCATGTTTATGGATGAAGTACAGCCAAAACCAGGCATGTTTGTTATTGTTTGTTTATTCACTTCACTCCACAAAGGAGCCTCCTGTTAACAATACCCCAGTATCAAGCTGGCCAAGATGAGGCTATTCCATCTAAGGGCAAAGCTGAGGAGTGAGAATGGCAAATATCATCATATCACTTAAATGTTTGTCTTGCTGATATGGTACCAAATGGTTTGCCATACACTGGTTTGTCACTTTGTGCCTGAGTTGCTGTGGCTCTTATCGGCTTCTGCTTTACAAAAATACCACTTGCAGTTGATGGTGAAATATCTAGGAGGGAAGAAATTTCAAGAAATGACTTGTTGCAATGGTGGCATCCTATTACAGTACCACACTCAGATTTATTGAGCTTTTCAGGACGACACATCCTTTCACAGATGTTTGTAGAGGCAGACTGCATGGCTAGCTGCTTGATTTTGTACACCTAGCAGTAGGACTGAAAACACCTGAATTCAAAGATTAAGAGCTGTGGCTCAAGATCTTTGTATAGACTGTAGCTAAATTCCTTTTTATAATTCTAACTCTTGCAAGCTTTTGTGCAAAATTGTCTATAAGCAGTAGTGTAGGAATATACTATGCATCCAGGGGTTAAATATATGTATGTCTATGGGTTAAAGTGGGATTTGGCAGCTGGGGGAACCATAAGATCTGGTGTAGCAAAGCAGGAGGACATGACTCCATTCATTCTGTCGCGAGCTGCAGTAGATTTTCTTTGTGGGCAGATGGTGTTGTGCTGACCTGTGCTGCTGCTGCTTCTGAGCTTTCTGCTCTTTGTGGATTAGCTCTCGACAGTTTACAATATATAGGCAGATATTAGATGAACGGCTGCTTTCCAGTCTCTATGTAAATCTAGTATAAAGGTGAAATTTGGCTAGTGTTACTAAAGAACATCATCAGCTTAAACTAATAGAAAGTCCTTCTTCAAGCCAATCCTGTCATTTATAGATCTAAATTAACTTTCATTTCAGTGGTCAATGAAACACAAAATACAACATTAATATAGCAAGAAAAAAACCCCACTTTGTCCATAGGAACACAATAGAACACAATATACAGTCAACAAACAAGTTTAACACAAACACAGTAAAACACAGTTACTGGCAAATAGCAAAGAAAATACACTCAGCGATCCAGAGGCTCACACTTCTGTTATCTTCCTGTTTTACTAACGTGCAGTATCAGCTGCTTCTTTGTTTCCAGCCAGAATGGAGCTTCACCAGCTTCCCCATCACATATGACACTTCCAGGGTGTCGTATAGTGTCGCCATGTGAGAAGCTGTCGGCATGAGGAAAATATGCACGAGCTGTCCTTTCGTGTCAGTGCCTTCGCACCCTGCCCTCGACAATATTTGAATGCCAAGAACACAATGCATGTGTTGTTTGGAAGCTTTATGTTTTGTGCTTTGTTTCGCTTTGCTTGTAGTCACTGATTAGTTTTCTTGTAACTGCTTTTAGTCGTCACCTTCACTCGCTGATTAGGCGAAAAGTGTTCCCTTAAAAGCAAGAAAAGACTGTGTGGGTTAAAATACCCCTTTCACAACGCCGATGCTTCAGGGTGCTCAGTGCATGTACTATAAATGTGACACACAGTGCCCATACAGTAAATGATGATTTGGTAGTGATCCTTGTCTAAGTGTTGCCACAAAGCGGTGTGTCACAGCTCCAGTGCCAAAGACACCTTGTATTACCTGGAAATGAGAATGAGCTGGCTTCATTGGTTTTGTTAAGAAGCTATTCTGTCAAATGCAGACCTAATGGCTGTATGGATATGAAGTTATGTCAGTGATGCTTGTGATTAAACCAGAGAATTGGCTCTGACTACTGACGAGCGCTATACTCATCAAGAAACCTTTAATTTAAAATGGAGATCACATACTCCCTTATATGCTCATTAGTTGTATTGCTGAATGCCACTTTACAACCATGCTGACCTAGATAAAGCCTTGGAGAAATAGTGGCCTGCACCTTCAGACTGAAACCATGTTTCACTTTTAATTAGAGGGGAGAACTTTATCTCTCTCTCAGCCCTTCTCTCCCTCGCTCTGTTCCCCTCAGCCACCTGGCCAAGGCAGCAGCAGAATGTAAATTGGGTTCTGGGCTTTAATTGGACACTGTACATGCTGGGAAGGACCTGCACACAGACCTGCTGTCTCGCAGTGAAAGGTTGAGCTGAAGGATATTGACAGAATAGACCTGGACAAGTGAGGCTCTGAAAAGCTAAGTGAGTTGGTGCTGATGCTTCACTGTAACTTGAGTTCTTCCAAATCCAGAAACAGTGCACTGCCTGGAAATACTCTGAACTGAAAGTACTTAATTGAAAAATGAAGTAGTTTCAGCTGATCTACTGTAAGTAGAAATAACTAAAGGTTTACTTTTATTCTGTGCTGTACTAGTTGGTACTAGTTGGTACTAGTACAACATGGAATAAAGTCATCATTCATTCAGTGTCAGCTGTCTTGTCTTTCCAACAAAACATCACATCAGCCCACCGCATGTCTCATCTCTGTTCTTGTCCTGTTGGACCTCAGCGCAGCTTTTGGTACTGTTGACCATAACATTTTATTACAGAGATTAGAACATACTATAGGTATTAAAGGTTCTGCACTGCAGTGGTTTGAATCGTATTTAGAATAGAATAGAATAGAACTTTATTGTCATTATACATACAACGAAATTAATCTAATAGACTCCAATTTGTTCATGTAAATGGGGAGTCTTCTTCACACTAAGGTTAATTATGGAGTTCCACAGGGTTCTGTGCTAGGACCAATTCTATTTACATTATACATGCTTCCCTTAGGCAGTATTATTAGAAAGCATTGCATCAATTTTCATTGTTATGCAGATGATATCCAGCTTTACCTATCAATGAAGCCAGATGACACACATCAATTAGTTAAACTGCAGGAATGTCTTAAAGACATTAAGGCCTGGATGACCTCTAATTTCCTGCTTCTAAATTCAGATAAAACTGAAATTCTTGTTCTCTGCCCCACAAATCTTAGAAACATGGTGTCTAACTAGATACTTACTCTGGATGGCATTACTTTGGCCTCCAGTAACACTGTGAGAAATCTTGGAGTCATTTTTGACCAGGATATGTCCTTCAATGCACATATTAAACAAATATGTAGGACCGCTTTTTTGCATTTGCGCAATATTTCTAAAATTAGAAACATCCTTTCTCAGAGTGATGCTGAAAAGCTAATTCATGCATTTATTACTTCTAGGCTGGATTATTGTAATTCATTATTATCAGGCTGTCCTAAAAGCTCCCTGAAAAGCCTTCAGCTGATCCAAAATGCTGCAGCTAGAGTACTGACAGGGACTAGAAAGAGAGAGCAGATTTCTCCCATATTGGCTTCTCTTCATTTGCTCCCTGTTAAATCTAGAATAGAATTTAAAATCCTTCTCCTCACATACAAGGTCTAATCAGGCCCCATCTTATGTCAAAGACCTCATAGTACCATATCACCCAAATAGAGCACTTCGCTCTCAGACTGATGGCTTACTTGTGGTTCCTAGGATACTTAAGAGTAGAATGGGAGGCAGAGCCTTCAGCTTTCAGGCGCCTCTTCTGTGGAACCAGCTTCCAGCTTGGATTCGGGAGACAGACACCCTCTCTTTTAAGATTAGGCTTAAAACATTCCTTTATGGTAAAGCTTATAGTTAGGGCTGGATCAGGTGACTCTGGCCAGCCCTTACTTATGCTGCTATAGGCCTAGGCTGCTGGGGGGGTCCCATAATGCACTGTTTCTTTTCATTCACCTTATTTACTTTGTTTACTCTGCATTTAATCATTAATTGCTATTGATCTCTGGCCACACAGCATGTCTTTTTTTCTCTTCCCTCAGCCCAGCCGGTCACAGCAGATGACTGCCCCTCCCTGAGCCTGGTTCTGCTGGAGGTTTCTTCTTGTTAAAAGGGAGTTTTCCTTCCCACTGTCACCAAGTGCTGCTCATAGTGGGTCGTTTTGACTGTTGGGTTTTCTCTGTATTGTTTTAGGGTTTTTACCCACAATACAAAGCGCCTTGAGGCGACTATTTGTTGTGATTTGGTGCTATATAAATAAAATTAAACTGAAAATTGAATTGAATGTCTTTCTTCACTACACACGCAGACACACAGACACACACAGACACACACACACAGACACACACAGACACGCAGCAGACACACAGACACACACAGACACACAGACACACACACAGACACACACTGACACACAGCAGACACACAGAGGGACAGACAGACAGACTATACTATATACAAACTATGCTAAGCTGCACAAGGGCTTAGTGCTCTGAAAACAAAGAATGCAGAGATATGAATGAGTTGGTAGTGCAGTATACATATACAAATGGATAATTGTCAGTGCAGAGGCAGATGTGCAACAATGTAGTGCAGTAACCTACAGTAATAAACAAATTCTCTGTGGTCTCCTCTTTTTACTCCAGCCTGGCAGCTCCATCTTCAGCATGCTTTATTCAGAATATTCCTTCTCTTTTGCTGCTCCATCAAACACGCCTTCCCTCTCTCTTCTTTCTTTGTATTTGGCCAACAGTAGCATAGTTTCCACTGGCGCCGTTATTAACCCGGGCCTCAACCAATCCAGTATGGATTGATGATCTGCCTGTTTCGTTTGGAAAAGATTTTACGCCGGATGCCCTTCCTGACGCAGCCCACCTCATTTTGTACAAGTCTTGGGACCAGCACTCAGAGTGCACTGGTGTGTGCCCCCCTGGAACAACAAAGCCAACAACATCCACTGCTGCACTGTGTCATTAAGGCGCTCAATTTAATTGCATTCAGATTCTCTTGACTTTCCCTCCACACCTTTACTTGCACACAGAATGTTTTCCATGACTGCTACAGAAAAATGCTTAGATAAAAAAATTGCTTTTTTGACCGTTTGACCGCGGCTGAGGTCTTGGTAGAATACCAACAGGCATCTCTCGGCCAGAGTGGTTTTCCACAGCTGTTAGACGTTGTTGGGCTAGGGTAAGGGTTGGAGACTACATCAGTGATTCCATTCAACCGTGTCTAACAGCTGTGAAATTTCAACTTTAATTGTGGAATGCCCACATTGTGTGCTGCGGAGACTCCTTATCTGCTAAAAGCTGATATAAGTTCACTACTTAACACAATTGCCAGAGAAGTTAAAGTATGACATTATTCCTTAAAGAAGGAAACTCAAGTGGACTCTCCCAACAAGCGATAGCATTCAAGCACAACGTTAAAAATATATTCTTCAACAGAACTGCTGGGTTAAGGCACCCTGACTGTGAAAGCCTATTCACTCTAGTATTAACCAGCATCCAGGACTGCCTGTTCATCTGGGGCAGCAGCTTGTCAGTAATATAGCTTTGAGCTAAAGCACAAAGTGCATCAAGGGTAATCAGTAAAACTTTAAAATCAATTGCAAAACAGACTTGTAACCAGGAAATTAGCTGAAGGAGTATGAGTTGTTGGTTTTTTTTTTTTTTAGTTATCTCTGAGTAAAGACAGATTTTCCTTGACTGATGGATCATCTTGCACCACTTTTTATACTTTTTTTTTCAGTCAAAAGTCTCAATCAAAGAGAGCTAAGACCCAAGGAAGGCTGGAGGAGAACCAGATCATAGTCCATTGTGGGTTGTAGCGTGGAAATATCCTGGAGGATCAAATCTTTGGGCCCACATATTGTGATATGGCTGTGAATGGACTGCCAAATTGGCCCCGGAGATATAAGCTTGAGCTGTTTTGGGCTAAAGTCATCTCTAGTTGGAAACTCTTGGGCCGGTACTGGCTGATTCCAACATGTCACTGATCAATCTGGCACGAGATTTAACAACTGTTTGGACAAACCATTTTGGCTGCATGGACAAGACACCAAACATGCACTTTACTGAAAATAAAATGTGTTACTTTGAGAAGGTTAAAAAAAAAGTTCAAACCAGGTCACGAATCCTTCAAAATGGCAACATTTATATGCGTTTGGTGTTTGGTGTGTGATCTTTTTTTGGGAACTCTTACTTGCAAGGAGCCAGTTGCCTTTGTGAATTTAGCAGCTGACAGTGACAAACTGTTGTTTACTCTGCATTTTTGCGTGTGTGTGTGTGTATTTGCGTGTGTGTGTGTTTGCTCTCCCTTAGCTTATCGACACACACGCACACCAGGAGACTCATACACACACCCAGTGGGAGATGCTTCAAAGCGTGGCATCGCTGTCGGCTCTATTGCTTTGTGTTTCATGTGTCCTCTATTTTTCCACCCTCCTTCCTCTTCCACCCCCCCCACCCCCATTCTTTATTAATGGCCCAGATGTGGCGGTGGCACACGGGGAGCTCATTACTCCAAAGACAACACAAAGCTGTTGTTTCCATATTCAAACATTTGGGAGGAGGCACTTTCATGTAATATGTAACCAAACGGGTGTAACAACTTTGAAACTAACAATGTTGCTTGTTCGACAGTTCCGTTTTGTGTTTGATTAGGTGTGAGGAGGAAGACGAGGAGGAAGAGGAGCTGAGTTCATGCATTATGTAACTTCATGTAGCCGCGGCTTGTAGTTGCAGCTTTGCATTTGAAACACATAAGGAGGAAACAGACTATGGTGTGAGGAAAGGACATAGGGTGGAGGAAGTGATGAAAGGAGATTAAGCTGAGGTGGATGAAGAAGTTTGTGGTAAATGGGGTGAAAAGAAAGGGGGGGGGGCAAGAAGCAGTAACAGGAAAAAAAACAAGAATGAGGTTAGGAAAAGGATGCAGTAGAAAGAGAGGACAGGTGGGGAATAAACAGGAAGGAATGAGGCGATGTGCTGTTGTTATTTCTCTTTTTCGTGTTCATTTTTGGAGCCAAACTGTTGTTTGGTATGGATATATATATTATGTAGATGTGGAACTGGCTGCTGTTCATTGTAGTAATGCATCAGTGCGATCACCATGTTGCTCAAAACAAACTAGGCTGCTTAATGCATATACATATATAGAGGCAGACATTTTTACATTTTGCACTTGCTTTTTTGTACACTGTGAAATTCCAACAGCTTTCCTGACTTACACACAATCAGTTAACTTTTTTTGGCAATGAAGAATATTTGCTTTCACTAGATTTTATTAAGTTGCTGTTAATTGCATGGTGAAAAATAACAGTTTATCACTGTTTTTGAACAATGTCAACTAAGCATTTAATTAAACAACAAAGGAAGAAACGACATTATTCCCAGTTCAACCTCTGAGGTTCCAGACACCTTCAGAATTCGGATGTCAGAAATCAGAAGTGATGTCACTTCCTGAGTTGAGTGCGTTCCAGCAGTAAAGTAAGAAAGACAGGATTTGTTTAGCTTCTTAGCAAGGGGCAGAGCCATCTACACGTGACTAGCAAAGCAGTGTATACTTGTTCTTTTACTGCTTTAAAAACACCGCTGCAAGCACGTTCATAGATAGAGCCCGCTCAGTGCTCTGCATACAGCTAATTTAGCAAGTCACAATACAACAACAGTGGCAGCACAGATTGAGGCTTGTTTTGGCAGTTAAGATCACCATCCTTCCAACGGTCCCTTGAACATATTTGGTCCCAACAAATTTTGCCAAAGTTGACACAGTGAATGCTGTTTGGGTCCTCCAGGGGTTGCAGCAGGTAAACGCCATGCAGCCGATAAATCGACAGCAATGTGATGGTATCATGTCAGTATGGACCAAAATCTCTGAGGAATGTTTCCAGAACATTGTCGAAACTGTGGATTCACAGATTGGCCGGTCCAACCCTTTACCAGCAAGGTATACCTAATAAAGTGGCTGAGATGATGTACACAATAGAAAGAAGCACATATTCAGTTGATATACCGATGATGAGCTGGGGCATTGGTCATTTTTCTAAATACATTATTATCAACTTGTACAGTTTTAACAGCAAAATATGGTGAAATGATTTACTATCTGTGGAATGTTGTTTCTCGTTGCTTAGCTTGGGCTTTTTGTTTACTTGGAACTTTCAGCAAAACAGTGCAAAAGTTTGACATTTTATATGGAAACAGGTCCAACTCTAGTCATACCCCATGAGCACGATGGCAGAAGCAGAGACACATCTCAAAAGTTGGGATGCAGCATTTATGTGAATATAACTGTGGGTTGTTTACTGATGTCAGAATCTACCTGTTTCTTTTTTTCTTTTTCTTTTTTCTCTTTTTTGCTGTATCAGCCAACACATATGTCTACACCTGACATGTTGCTGTACACTTGTGTCACTCAGAGGTACTCCTATGCTTGAGAATAGACTGCCTACCTATCTAAGAATTATGAAGGTTGTACAGACGCAGAAAGAGTGGACTTCCTCAAAAAAAAAAAAGTATTAAGAGGTTCCTCTCATTCAAAAGCAACTTTTACAGAGAAGATAAAGAAATGATGGATGTTGAAAAACAGGTGTTGAAGGCAGAAGGGAAAAGGATAGATAGGACAAGAGTGAAAAGGTAGAGGTGATGGAGCAAAGAAAGTGAGGAGAAAATATAGATAGAGCTAAAGAAAAAGAGAGGATGGAGGACATGAGAAATAGGAGTTACAAGAAGAGGTGAGACAGGAGTTGGAAAAAATTGAGTAGGGGTGTACTGGAAAGAAACAACTAGGTCGGGGAGGGGAAGGGGTTTAGGAGAGTGAAGAGAAGAGGAGGCAGGAATGAAAAAACTAGGATAAAAAATAAGACAAGGTGAGGAAGATCAGGACGTGAGGAGAAGCTGAAGGTTAAGTAGAAAGAGGTGATGACTAGTTTGTTGAAGAGGGAAGATGCCAAGAAAAAAAATGAATTGAAAAAGAAGCAGTAATAAAGCAGACAGTGAGCAAAAACAGGAGGTTGGGAGTAAAAAATAGAGGGTGGTGAAGAATAAAAGGAAAGAGGCGAATAAAGTGGGGGATGCAGTGAAGAAGAGGAGGAAGTGAGGAAAAGGAGGAGGTGGTGTGTCGGGCAGTCAGAGTCACTTTCATCACAAAAATTTGTCTTGTTGATCGGAGGTGCGAACCCAGCAAAACTGACAAATCTCTCACAAACCTGTCGAAAAAGCGACGCGCGTGTGCATATAAGTTACACCCAAGGGGACAGTCAACCTTTCCAGCAGCAGCAGCAGTTTTTATCAGCTTCTTCTTTTGGACTCATAATCCCACAACATGATCTGCTGTTACTCACCTCCTCGGTAACACGGTGCTGGGACCACAGTCCTAAAATCAAATTTACTGCATTATACGGCAAATGAATCAGTGGCTCAGATCAGCTGTTGGATCAGTACCTGCATTTTCCTGCCTCTTTCCTTTGTACTGTTTAAAATCAGGCTCTGTGGAAGGCATTTGACCAGATTATCCTGGTGTGTGTGGTGTGTGGTGGTGTGTGTGTGGTTGTGTGTGTGTGTGTGTGTGTGTGTGTGTGTGTGTGTGTGTGTGTGTGTGGTGTGTGTGTGTGTGTGTGGAATATGGGGTTACGAGCCTGTTGTTATGAACTACTCAAGGCATTCCTCTGAAAGTACTTACCCTAGTGATGCAGAGGGTGATTAGCTCAGAGAGGAACTTCCTCTCATTCACCTTGAAAACAGTGCGCTAAGGGCCCCAGTCACACAGACCTAGAGACCAGTTGGCAGCTGCCTGGCAACCACCGGTCGTTAGTGAAAAGGTGAATATTCCCCTGACCGCTGACACGTTTCAAAGGTCGTGCCTTTTGAAACTTGTTGGTTTAGCAGGTAAGGCACAACTTTACTTTGAAGGTGAATGTTCTCTGTTTCCAGTTTTATGTCACACTAGTTTCACTACTGCTCGGTACGTATTTACACACACCATACAACACACACACACACACACACACCACACACCACACACACACACACACGCACACACACTGTGTTTTACTTACAACGGAATACAGAAAACTCACCAAATGTTTCAAAAATATTGGCAAATATTTGAATTTGATTCCAAAAAGAAACAGATGGATGAACATTTTCCAAGTAATTAGGTTAATTAGCAACAGGTCAGAGCATCTTAGAAGGGCAGAGTTTCTCAGAAGTAAAGCTGGGCAGAGCTTCACCAATCTGCAAAGAACTGCTTCCACAAATTGTGGAATAATTGAGAATAATGTTCTTCAATGTAAAATTTTGAAGACTTCTGGAGAAATCTCTGAAAATCAATATTGGAAACCTGTGATCTCTGGGGCCTTAAAAACAAGCGTCTGTCTGTCTGTCTGTCTGTCATGGAAATCATCGCATGGGCTCAGGAAGACATACAGGAATCATTGTCTGTGAACACGGTTCACTGTCATCTGCAAATGCAGGTGAAAGCTCTGTCATGCAGGAGTCCAGGTGCTGAACTGACCTGCCATTTGATGCATTATGAAATGAAAATACGACAAAGGTGACCCAGGACTGTTGAGCAGCTTGAATTGTATATCAGGCAAGAACTGGACAACATTCCTTTCCAAAATAATCCAGCAACTGGTCTCCTCAGTTTCCAGATCTTTGCAGACTGTTGTTAAAAGAAGAGGGGATGCCACACAGTGGTACGCATGGACCTGTCCCAGCTTTTTTGAGATGTATCGCTGCCAGGAAATTCAATATGAGCTAATATCTTCTTATCTTAAAGATGAGATTTGCAGATTGTTGCATTCTGTTTTTCTTTTCTTTTTACACATTTTCAGAATCGGTTCTGTATATATGCCAAGTTTGGATGTTTTTCACATGCAACCTTTTGAAACTGCCACTCTGTGTAGATGTGTGAGCGTGTGTCCAAACACGAGTGCGTGCCTCTTGAGGTAATACGAGCAGCTCAGCGGATCCTGCTGTATTATCAGCAGATATGAGCTGGCAAGACCTGCTTGTTTGTTCAGTCTGTGGCTCCTCAGACTTCAAATCAAATCTCCTGTAATTAGCTCTGTCATGTGTTGAAGTTCAGGGTGTTCTCAGTGGGGTCTGCAGTGTGCGTATCACCGTATTCGTGCGGTGCTCGGATCAGCCCAGCAAAAAATGCCAAATGTGAGTGTGTGCGAGTGTGTGTGGTGTGGAGAAATATTGCTGATGCTGATTAGGAGTGGCTGTGTGCAGAGATGCTCCAATTATAGTTGCAATTATATTTTACCTACGTCATGAATGATGGAAGGTTTTTTTTCTTTTTGTGAGATTATTTTGTACATCATCAAACATTAAAACCACCAACAGGTGAAACAAATTACACTGATCATCTTCTAACAATGCTATGTTCTCCTTGGAAACGTTGGGTCCTTGCATGCCTCTTGGTGTGACTCTGACTTGTACCACCTTTCTAAACAAAGCAAAGGCAAGCCTTGGCAGCAGTGGTCACACCCAACAGAACAATACACCCGACAACACTGCAGAAACTTCTCAGAAAAGGCTTCAGGATCAGAACAAAGAAATCCCCCGAATTCAGTCCTTTGAGTACCCATGTGTTGTGGTCGTGCTCAATCCACGGAAGCCCATCCAAGCAGCCAATATTATGTTGCCAGGCACGTCCATGTCCTGATGGGTCACACCTGTTTTGCTGGGGGACCTACGCAACGTTAAGTGGGAGATTTCAATGTTGTGAATGATAGCTGTTTGGTCAGGATTTCCCAGTTTTGTTTTGTTTGTTTTTTTAAGGTAGAGATTAATATTTAATGGAGTCTTTCCTTTAAAAATTTTTGCAATTGTTGTGCCTAAAATTTGCTTTGAGCTCACTCTGAATGTATTTTTATGTTGCTGCATTACTGTATGTCCATGAATGGCACGGGCCAAACATGAGCATTCATTCACATTGCAGCATGTGACTGCTGTCTTTCTTCTGTCAGGTTCTTCCACTCTGAGCAGCATTTATAGCTCCCATTAGTGTGGATAAAAGGCCACCATGAAGAGACAAAAAAGATGCAATTTTAAATTTATCCACATTAGCGTGGACATAGCCTCAGAGACAGAGTGACAGCAGAGAGAAAATCAGACAGTGAGGTGCTGAAATCTCGCCTGGAGACTGACAGAGAGAAAAGGGGACACTTTCTACTTATTCCCCCTTGTCTGACCTTTCCTTCACCCCCTTGTCCCCCACCACCGTACCCCTTTTTGTCTTTCTCGGTGCAGCACATACACTTAGTGTCCGCACACAACTCCAGCATGCGGTGACACATAGCCTACAGCACGCTGGGTAAATACATGACAGCCACACAATAGACTGAGTGAAAGGATGCAAACATGCCGTTTTGTTGGGAATTGTTTGTGTATGTTTGGATGCAATTATTGTGTTGCCAGCTGGTTTTCGTAGCTGCCAGGTTTCTCGCAGCTGGCTGGGCTTGTTTTCAGCTGCGAAGCACACCAGTGATTCCTCTGTGCAATCACCACCTCTACAGGCCTTAATGAAGCACCATCAGATGGACTAGGAGTGCATGTCCTCATAAGGGTTTCATAAAACAAAACAAAACAATGATTTTCCTACATGATTCATTTCCATCATTCTTTTTTCTTTTTCTCTCAATGTTTGCCTTTATGCCCCGATGAGGCCTAAAACTAAAATCACAGACATCCAGTTATATATACAAGCAACTGTATAGGATTGCACACATATCCTAAGAAGATTGAAAGGTTGGCACATGTGAAACAGGAAATAATAAAATTTAAAAAAAAACATAAACTGAAGCAGCTTCACTAATGCATGAATCTGTGGATGTTTCTTTTTTGCCTTAAATGATCAGATTCACTCAAGAAGACGTGAATTAAGGCATACAAGCTCAAAGTGAGTCACCGTGAGTCGACATCTGTGCGTTTCTCAAAGCTAATTAAGTCATCTGTATGGTTAGTCCATCAAAACCAATTGGATCAGCAGCGGGAATTAATACTCTGATAAAGTCAGTGCAGCCAGAAATGTCTGTAGATTAAAAGAATGGCGAACTTGGGAAAAGTTGTCCAGCATGTTTTCACTTTGATGGACTTGCACTGAAGCCCGCACAGATCCGCACCTCAGCGGGTCCACTGCTCGACTTCCTAGGGTGTCATTATTTATTTATTTTGTTTTATTCCTTATTTATGGCCCTCAGAGGGTGATTTATCTTTACCTCTATTGTCATCGTCAGGCTAAAAATTCTGTATATCTTAACTCAATTAATCTATGAATAGTCTAACAATCTGAAGAAAATGGATGGATGGCAAATAATCAGGTGCAGTCTATTTACTGGTGAGTCATGGTTAGTCAGTGTTAACTTAGAATATCTGTACTGTTTTCCTCCATCCCCTTTTGTTTTACTTCTCTCTGTATATTTAGTAGAGTCATCGAGAGACACTATGTGCAGTATTTCTTCCTGAAGCTTCAAGCATTTTTAATTGCTGTGGTCGCATCTTTGCACGACTCCTACAGCATCCGTGATTTTATTTGGGCTATGCAACACTTTAAAATGAAATGAATATAAAAGCCTTACTTAACTAACTAGTCACAGTGATATCCTCCAGCTTGACCATGCTTTGCAGTGTCTTTTGCGTGATTCCCAAAGGAAACTTCTTGTGAAAAGCAAGCACACTTTCAGTGTTCAGTGAGTGTAGCCTTAGTTTTCATCCACAGCCCTGTAATATGGTCTGCATAAGCTGCGTTTCACTCCTGCTGACTCCTTCATTGACTTTCTGCTCCCACATTTCCCCTACTGTTCTGTTTGTGAGATATACTCTGGAACAGTTGATTCTCCTTCCTTTTTTCTCTCCTCTACTCCTTCGTGATCTCTCTTCATTCCACCCCCCCCCCCCCCCCCCCCACTCTCCTTGGCCTTGATATCAAATAAAGATGAAGGTGTTGCTCTAATCGACATTGTTGCCAATGAATCATTTAGCAGTGTTAGTCTAACATTCCTGATTCCAGGTCAGTGCGTCTCAATACACATCCCTCTGCCAGCAGGGTTTAGCCTGGTTCAGCCTGTAGGCTGCAGACTGGCAGTACTGCGTCTGTGCTGCTGTTGCCAACCGGCAAACCCCGACTGTCCCTCAGGCACTGACCCCCCCCCCCCCCCCCCCCCCCCCGATGTGTGCAGGCATTTCCCCGCTGGAGCAGAGAAATGCTGACGGGGGTGGGATGTTTTGGAAAGAAACATGCATTTACCCCTCTGGTTGGTTTGGGTCAGATTAATGCTTTTGTGCAAATCACATCACCAGTTATTTAGTTCCGCCCACTAGAAAAGTTAGAATCTGTTGCTTGTTTTCAGGGATGTTATGCTTTATGTGTGTTGTGTTATACTAGAGCACTTTTCTTTCTTAGGATATGCAAACTTGATATAAAGACGTTTCTCTTTTATTGCACTGGAATTTACAGTGAGTTGTGAGCTCCTTTGTGACATATTGTAAAGTGACTTAAAATGTGACTTTATAATATGTGCATGCATGCATACTTTCTGGCCAATTGGAAGGGTTTGCCAACAGAGTAGGCGTAATGAGCTTTAGCTTCAGCCAACACGCTTTTCGCATGTCGGCTCTTTTTTCTGTGTTGCAGTGTTTTGTGCATTTTCTCTTCTGTTTTGTTTGTGTGTGTGATTATTTCCTTAATTTGTGTCCTCTGTTGCAATCTCTGCAGGGCATTACGCCTGTATTGTTTTTATAAAAGTATAAAACACACAAACACACACACACTGAACACATAATGGTTCAATTCATAGACAGATTTCATTTGTTTTATTTCCATATAACATAAGTTTGCAGAATGTGCATAGCATGAAACAACTGGATCATGAAATTGTGTTTTCATTAGTGCGCCATACCTGTCTGTTATTGCACCACTGCGAACATTTATGTTGTTATTATACTGCTACGCTCATACAAGTAGAATTAGTGATTCAGTTATTTGTATAGTTGAGTTTGTGTGTTGGTGGACGGGCCTTGTGTGACTCAGTTGTGAGAGTGTGCTTTTGCAAGTGCGCTGCATGTAGCAGCCAGTGAAAGTAGGTCAGAGAGAAGGGCTCCTTAGAAAACGACGTGAACTTGTTCACCTATGGAATTGCGTTAGCTGAGGGAAGAGGGAAGGATAGACAGTCACGTGTGCATGTGTCCTCAATGCTTCATTTAGTTTGAACATGCGATTAAATTTTTCAATGAAAAATATGCCTGCAGTGCTAGTTCTCTACAGGTTAATCCTTAATATTTGTAAAATGTCTCTAGGAAAGCAACATTTTCATTTAATAAAGTGTTTCTCTGTTGCAGAAGCAGTCTGTCACCTCAAGCTCGGGTCTGGAGAAAATTCTCCCTGGAAGAACACTTGAAGGGTTTTCATAACTCCAAAATGAAAAAGTCACAGAGTAAAATACCTGAACACGGTCAGTGTTGAGAATGTGTGGGAATGTTTTCATGTTTTTTGGGACTGTCTTGTGTGTTTCTTCTCGGTTGTGGTAACAGATGCTTCTTTTCCACTAGTGCCTACTCAGCGCGACTAGGCTCGACTCGGTTTTTAGGTTTTCCATTAGGTGCCAGTGCCTGGACCCAGGTACTTTTTAGTACCTACTCAGCGGGTTCCAAGGGAGCTGACTCAAGCCAAAAATATGACATCAACAGACTGCATGCCACTGATTGGCCAGAGAGTGATGTCACTAGATGAGCCATGAGAGTGACTCCTTCACAAGATCAAACTTGCTGTTTTTGAATCCTGGCAATGAGGGAAATGGCTACACAGTAGCCAGCACCGTGGTCCAATGATGAGGTGCAGACATTTTTTGTGCTTGCTTCATCTAGGTCCCTCTGGAGCTAAATGGAAAGACCATTTGTTTTTGTGTCACATACAAATGATGTCACAGGACTTTCAGACTGGCTTACTGTAACGAACCCATCCACATCGAGGTGGTACTCAACTGTAACGGAAAAAGACCGAAATTGAGTAGAGTTGAGTCGAGCCGACTAGGGGCTAGAGAAAGATCAGTAATCAGTCCACAAATTAACCCCTTAACTGGCAGCAAATAAAATCACCTGAAACAACTACATAACACCCTCTGGTTATTATTGGCTCTGAACAACCCATTTCATAGCCTATTAATCGCTGCGTCTGGTCCGCGGGCCGAATGAAGTGCATTTATATGGCAGGCTAGACCCGCCCATTTTGACTGACACCTCATTCGGCCAATCATGTTAAGAATTGGTTTTCCCAGAGCCAATAATACTCAGAGGGCGTCACGTAGCTTTGTCAGGTGATTTGGTGCAGCCAGTTACATGATTGGCCGAATGATTGGCGCTTTCCGGCAAGGCTACAGGTGGAGGAGTCTGCTTCTACATAAACAGTGGCTGGTGTACGGATGTGACAGAGATTGCTAAGCACTGCTCTCCCTCACTGGAATATCTTTTCATTCACTGTAAACCGTTTTACTCTCCGCGGGAGTTCGCTTCATTCATACTGGCTGCTGTTTACATCCCGCCGGACGCGGACGTGCACGAGGCCCAGTGCGCGCTCACAGAGCAGATTCTGTGCATGGAGCGGACATACCCGGACTCTCTTATCATCGTACTTGGGGACTTTAATAAAGCCAGCCTGAGACAGGAACTTCCCAAATATAAAAATATCACATGTCCGACCAAGAGAGGACACTAGACCACTGCTACAGCACGATAAGCGGGGCTTATCACGCAGTGCCCCGCGCTGCACTCGGCCTCTCTGACCACGACATGATCCACCTGATCCCCGCGTACAGACAGAGGCTGAAGCTCTCAAAACCTGTGGTGAGGACAACAAAGCAGTGGACCCGTGAGGCTGTGGAGGAGCTCCGCACATGCTTCGAAACTACAGACTGGGACTCAATGAGGGCTGCCTGTGACAGTCTGGATGACTACACGGACACTGTAACCTCGTATATCCACTTCTGCGAGGACAGCATGTGCCATCACGCACCAGGGTGTGTTTATAACAGTGACAAACCCTGGTTTACTCCCAAACTGAAGCAGCTGTGGATAGAGAAGAGGGAGGCTTTTAAAAGTGGGGACAAAGACTGCTACAAAGAGGCCAAGTACAGGTTTAGCAAGGAAGTGGCCACTGCTAGATCACATCACTCTGAGAATATACAGCAGCAGATCTCAGAGAACGACGCGGCCTCTGTATGGAAAGGTTTTAGGCAGATTACCAACTACAAGCCTAAAACCCCCCCACTCCACAGACGACCTACAAACTGCAAATGAACTGAACGAGTTCTATTGTCGTTTTGATGGTCAGTTCAGCAGCCTTCACACCTCCACCAGTCCCAACTACAATACAGCCAACACAAATATTCACCCCTCAACCTCCCCCACTCCCCACACCTCAGAGAAGCCCACATCATCAAGGACTCCCCACCCCAGAGTCCCCCTCCTCCCCCACCCCCACAGTCTTTTGTATTCAGGAGGACCAGGTGCTAAAGCAGTTCAGGAGTGTCAAAGCTCGCAAAGCTCCAGGTCCAGATGGTGTCTCACCTGCCACACTGAGACACTGTGCTAACGAGCTTGCCCCATTGTTCACGAACATCTTCAACTCCTCACTGGAGGCTTGCCACGTGCCTGTCTGCTTTAAAACCGCTACCATTGTTCCTGTCCCCAAGAAGCCAAGGATCACTGGACTAAATGACTACAGACCTGTGGCACTGACTTCTGTGGTCATGAAGTCATTTGAGCGTCTGGTGCTGTCCCACCTCAAGTCCCTCACAGCCCCCCTTCTGGACCCCCTGCAGTTTGCCTACAGAGCCAACAGGTCTGTGGACGACGCCATCAACCTGACTCTGCACTTCATCCTACAGCATCTGGACTCCCAGGGAACCTACGCCAGGATCCTGTTTGTGGACTTCAGCTCTGCCTTCAACACCATCATCCCTGATCTCCTCCAAGAAAAGCTGTCCCAGATGAACGTGCCTGATCCCATCTGCAGGTGGATCACTGACTTCCTGACGAACAGGAAGCAGCACGTGAGGCTGGGGAAGAATGTCTCGGACTCCCGGACCATCAGCACTGGCACTCCTCAGGGCTGTGTCCTCTCTCCTCTGCTCTTCTCCCGTATACCAACTGCTGCACCTCTGACCACCAGTCTGTCAAGCTTATTAAGTTTGCAGACGACATGACTCTCATCGGACTCATCTCAGACGGGGACGAGTCGGCCTACAGATGGAGGTCAAACGTCTGCGTCCTGGTGCAGCCCACAATAACCTGGTACTGAACGCCCAGAAGACAGTGGAGATTATAGTGGACTTTAGGAAGCCACACAGCCCCTCTACCCTCCATCATCCTGACTGACACCCCCATCACCACAGTGGACTCTTCTCGCTTCCTGGGAACTACCATCACCCAGGACCTCAAGTGGGAGCCCACCATCACCTCTGTCATCAAAAAGGCCCACCAGAGGATGTACTTCCTGCGGCAGTTGAAGAAATTCAACTTGCCAGCAAGGACCATGGTGCAGTTCTATACTGCCATCATTGAGTCCATCCTCACCTCCTCCATCACTGTGTGGTACGCTGGAGCCACCACTAGGGACAAACAGAGACTACAGCGCGTTGTGCACTCTGCTGAGAAGGTGATTGGCTGTAACCTCCCATCTCTCCAGGACCTGTACACCTCCAGGACACTGGGGCGTGCAGGTCGGATCACAGCCGACCACTCTCACCCTGGGCACAGACTTTTTGACCCTCTCCCCTCAGGCAGGAGGCTACGGTCCATACGGACCAGAACCTCCCGCCATAAGAACAGTTTTCTTCCCCTCTGCTGTTTGGACTCATGAACAATTACCCTAAGACTGTTACCACCACCCTCCACAAACGCTGATGACCCTATGTCTATGCACCTGTCTGACTGCACTGATGTACATATTAGTGGAATATAGTCTACATTCTTCTATCTTTTAATTAGTCTCTGCACTGTATATTTTGTAATTTTGTAATATTGTGCTATAGTTATAGCTCTAATATCTCTGTATATTTGCAATTTGTATACTTGTATATTGTCTTATAGTTTTTATACTTATTTGTTTTTTTTTCTGTAAGCACGAAGTACCGCAGCAATTTCCTAATGCTGTGAACCTGTTCACACATATGGCAATAAAAACCTTCTGATTCTGATTCTGATTCTGACGTGTCAATAAAAATGGGAGGGTCTAGCCTGCCATATAAAAGGGGACTACAAACGCCCGTCACCGGGCCCTTGCCAGTTAAGGGGCTACCTTAAACCAATTAACTGATTTTAGAGTTATTTGGTATTTCAGTGACAACTGAACTAGACAGATATTTGTGTCAAGTGCTGCAAGTCAGCAGTAACTAGGAAGTGGTTAAATTAAAAAAATCTCCAACAGTCTTTGAATAGATAAAAACAGTTCAGGAAATCTGTAAAATGGAGCAGCTGACCTCTCTGAGACTGAGAGTGCACTGTTTGAAAAGTACTAGGAAAAATCAATACTAGTTTATGAAACAAAATATTTGAAAAACTTGCTTTACCTGTTTCTTCTTTTTATGACTGCTGTTACCAACTCTGCATCCTCACCTCTCGCCCTTTAACAGCTGAGATATAAGCTCTGCTTACTGAAGTGGACTTCAGTAAGTGAACAGCTTACCCAAAATACTGTATTTTTTTTTATCACTGACATTTAACAGATATGTTAAATGTATTTTCCTTCTCATGAATGCTCATTGACCTCTTTTTTCTTCCTTTTTAAAATCCTGTATTGCTCAGCAGCTAACAAGCTTCATCTTCCCACCTTTTCCCAGAGTTGTTACTGGTGAACTGTAGCCGACTCAAATCCTTGGAGTAACAGGATACAAATTTACATGAGATGTCCCTCAACTTTTAGCCTCGTATAGCTCATTACGGCTCCCATCTAACTCCTTTAGACAGAACCAGAATATTTTTAATTATTTAATTTTTCATCTCAATTTGAGTCACAGCTTAAAATAAATTTGACAACTTGCACTTTTTTTGTAACAGTGTTATTTTTACAACTCAGTGTGTTATTTTATGTAACCTTTTATTTGTCAGTGACCGTCTGATGACCTCTGAGGTCAGACTGTTTCAGGGCTTTAGCCATTAGATATCCAGGCTAAAACTGTCCTGTATAATGAGCATTACATTAATAGCGGATAAAAACTTTTCAAAAGCTAATTCACCTTCAGACAATAGCTGATAGTCAGACTGCAGTACAATCAGGGTGTTCCTCACTTACTCATCATTGGGACTACTTACCTGCGTGCTCAATGATGATGGATCATTACAGCTTAGACAGCTAAAGGACACAACAAACAGAAACTCAGTACTAAACTCTGTTGATATGTTTAGTCTCATGACTTGCCTTTAACCATTTTCATGGGGGCACATAAAGAAAAGCAACCATACCCCTGTGTGATTGATGCATTCATGTGTTTGAGTGAAAATTTTTTTCCGTGAAATAAAGAGAAGGTAATATTTAGAGAGTGGAGGAAAGAGGAATCAAGTTGCAACAAATAAAGGAAGAGCAGAAAATAATGTGAGATCATAAGTGGCATCTTTAGATGTTGAAAGTAGTGATGTGGAGAAAGTGGATGGAGGGAAGAAATGAGCACACTGAGGAAATGTTTGAACTTTTCAGTGAGTGAATGTCCCATGTTCATAGTGTGTAACAGGAGTCCCTCTTCATAGCTGACTTGGTTTTGTCATCTGGGTATGAACATGGTAAATCCATTAAAGTAAAGGTCACTAGGTAATGGACATGCTGCAAGAGAGCTCAAACACTGCAGCTGGACACATAAAAAAAGCTTCATGATCTCTCCGTTCCAAAACATGAGCGCATCACAAATCTTAACAGAATACTTTAGATTCAAGTTGAAGTTGATGTGCTGACAATGTGACCGTCTTCCTACTTTTGTTGGTTTTGTTTGTTTTTGAACAATTTAAGCAACTGTTCGACCTGAGCTTTAGTAACAGGACTGCAGAACGCAAAATTATCTTCTCTTTCTACAGGTGGGGTATAGAGGTTTCGTGCGTGACCTCAGGTGCGTATTGCTTGGATTGTGTGCTTTATTGGATGTGTTACAGCCACTGGTCACCAGGGAACAATGTGTACTCCCTGAGTGGTTAGCGTCTGGTTCCTGGAGGATGCCGGCTGTCACTAGGTGAAATTGGTTGCAACGAGGTCGCCTGTAGTTTGCATAGAAGACCCCTATGTGTCTTCAAGTTTTTGCTAACTACTAAATGAGCAGTAGTAAAACCCGAAAAAGTGCAATGAAAATCAGAATGGAGAACCTTTGCCTTCAAAGTAAAAGTTGTGCCTCATCACTGCAGCTAACCTATTTCAAAAAGGGTTGGCTGCAGCTGCCATCAAAGTAAAAGTTGCCGTTTACTTTGAAGGCAGCTGGTCTCCATTTCATATTTATGTCTTGCTTTTCATAGTATCACTAGTACTTGGACAGTAGCTGGTGAGTGCTCACAGACAAGTCCCATCTAAACTATGGGCGACCGTGGCAACATGCTAACGACCAATGGACCCATTGTCAGACCCTACACTGGTGCAGTGGGTCCTGGGTTCCTCCTGACAATGCCTGGCCTCATGTGGCAAGAATATGCAGGCAGTTCCTGGAGGATGAAGTAATTGATACCACTGTTTGGTCCCCATGCTTGCCTGACCTAAATCCAATAGAACATCTCTGGGACATTATGTTTCGGTCCATCCAATGCCAACAGGTTGCACCTCAGACTGTCCAGGAGCTCAGTGGTGCCCTGGTCCAGATCTGGGAGGAGATCCCCCAGGACAACCATCCGTCCTCATTAGGAATATACCCTGACACTGTCAAGCATGCATTCAAACACATGGGGGCCATACAAACTACTGAGTACCTTGAGTTGCTGCAATGAATTTTTGGTAAATGTTCTAACCTGCTACATAATTTTTTCACTTTGATTTTCAGGTTGTCTTTGAATTCAGCTCTCTGTAGGTTTTTCCATCATACGATGTGGCATCTGTTCATTCCTAACACATTACCCAGTCCACATCAGTCATTGTCCCTGGGTCTGGGCCCCAGGATTTTCAGTTTCTCCGATGTTTGAGATTTCTCTAGTTCTTTATCTTTGAATTATGGTTCTATATTGTTGACATTCAGCCTTCTGTTTACAGTGTTATGTTTACATTCCAAGAGTTTTCTGTTTATCTGTGCCTTTAGGTACCCGTTTGCTTTAATTGATAGATGTGTTAATCCCCTTTAGTATTTCCAGTCTGTCCCAGTCGAATCTCTGTATGTTGTCCTTAGTGTCTCCTTTGTAAAGTTAGCCTTGTCTCTGTGTTTGTGTACCTTCTGTGTCAAATTCTGGTCTTAGTGTTATTTATTTCCTGTCTTAGTTTGATTGTCCTGTCTTTAGTTCTGCTTTCTTTTTCTCATCTTCAGTGATAGTCCCAGCAGTGCTCCCACCTGTCTCCGCTCCCCTCATTACCTTATATATACTGTATGTAGTCTGAGTCTTCCTCTGTTCTGTGTCACGTCCTCCATCTTGCTGTGTGCTCTCCTTGTTCTCTGTTTTTCCCTAGAGTCCTAGTTTCCAGTTTGTTTTGTTCCTGCCTTGCTTTGTGTAGCAAATAACGCAGAGTTTTAAGTTCAAGTCCCGTCTCCAGAGTCCTGCACTGGGGTCCGAATCCTGCCTGCAGCACAGCCAGTTCATGACAATATCGGTATATACTATATCCAGCATGATTTTCTTCATTTATCAGATCTCAATCCAATGGAACATCTGGAGGATATTCTGTGCAAACAAGTCCAATCCATGGAGGCCCCACCTCACAACTTAGATGACTTAAAGGATCTGTTGCTAACATCTTGGTGCACACCCTCAGGGGTCTAGTGGAGTCCAGTGTGTGGAAGGGACAGGGCTGTTTTGGCAGCAAAAGGGGGACTAACAAAATTTAGGCAGATGGTCATAATTTTGTGTATATATATATATATATATTCTTACACAAAATATAAAAACAAAACAAAATTCAGTTCAGTAAAAAGCACTCTATCCCCAAAATGGTAAATTGATGCATTAATTCTAAACATTCGCTGGTTATATAAAGGTCGATTCAGGCAAAGCATGTCACTTCTCATTGATTTTCAGCTCTGAACACTGATGACATCTTATAATAAAACTGTCTGATCCTTGTCCCTTCACCAAGATAAACTTCTTTCACTTGCTTATAAAAGCAGAACACACATCATAAGATTTGTATAGCATGTTTTGCAGGAATGTCAAGATAATATGGAGAAAGATAAATAGATACACCAGTAGAATATAATAAATGAAGTGTAAGACAACAATTCAGAAAATGTCATATGCCAGGTCTTTTAGTTTATTTAATCAGATTCCAAACAAGATGAAAGCAGAGCATAAAATAAACAATAGAAATTAATACTTTATCGGGGGAAGCACAGTGTTGTCGCTCAGTCTTTGTGTTCTGGAAAAAAGGTATTTTTTGTTTCATGATGAACCAAATGATTTTAACTGGTGAAAGGTCTGGACTGTAGGCAGGTCAGGTCAGTTTAGCATCTGAACTCTTCTACTACAAAGCCATGCTGTTGTAATAGCTGCAGTATGTGGTTTAGCACTGTCTTGCTGAAATATGAAGGCCTTTCCTGAAAAAACCCTCATCTGGAAGGGAGAATATGTTGCTCTAAAACCTGTATATACCTTTCACCACTGATGGCACCTTTCCAGTGATGCAAGCTGCCAATTCCTTAGGCACTAATTCACCTCCATACCATCAGAGATGCCAGAGAAGACGGATCATGTTCACATATGGCTTCTTCTTTGCATGATAGAGCTTTAACCTGCATGTCTGGAAGTGCTCCTGAGCCCATGCAGTGATTTCCAGGACCGAATCGTTTTTAACACAGTGCCTCCTGAGGGCTTCAAGATCACATCTGTCCTATATCAATTTCTCCACAGTCTCCAAAACTTTTGATGATATTATGTACTGGAGATGATGAGGTATCCAAAGTTTTTGCAGTTTTACATAGAGAAACATTATTCTGAAATCCTTCTATAATTAGTAGATGTGTTTTTGTTTTTTTTGGGGTTTTTTTTGCAGTTTGGTGAACCTCTGCCCATCTTTACTTCTGGGAACTGCCTCTCTTAGATATTTATTTTATACCCAATATTGCCAGTTATCCTAATTAGTCGCAAAATATTCCTCCATATTTTTCTTTTGAAGACCACTTCCTTTTTGCCCCCCTCCCCCACCGTCATCTCAATTATTTTTAGATGTCTTACTGCCATCAAATTCAAAATGAGCTAATGTTTATCATGAAACAGCAAATGTCACAGTTTGAAACATTTTAAACAGCATCCCAACTTTTTGGGGTTTGTAGAAAGAAAGAAAGAAAGAAAGAACCATTGAGAAGTTCTCAAACAAAATCTAAAATAATTTCAGCTTTCCTTACCAAACGTTCTGGTTTTCTGAGAGCGGACATGAAGGATGGTGAACTGCTGTCTGAATAATTACATTAAATCATATGAGAAGACCTTCTCATTCAAAGACAGATGATGCAACTGCAGAGACATCAGGTTGATCTGAACACAAATCCTACTGTAACTCTTAATGCTTTTTTATTACTTGCTTATCTCAAGGATGCCACATATTAAGCCTCTGAAAATGGGAGACTGTGTGTAAAAAGGGTTGTAACTCTTAAACATTTAATGCACATCTTGTGTTTTGCCGGACCCGGCTCACACCACGCAGCCCGGTGGTGGAGAGCTTAGCACTCTCACTTCACAGCAACAAGATTGCTGCTTCAGATCTTTGTCTGTGTGGAGTTTGCCTGTTATCCTCTTGGTACTTTCCGCTTCCTCCCAGCTTTGAAAGGCATGCATGCTAGATCAATTCATGATCCTAACTGGTCGTGGATGTGAAGTAGATAAAGTGTGCAGAATAACGTGCCATATGAAGGTATGGTCAAAATGTGACTTGTAGTCTAAAGTGCTTTCAGTGGTCAGTAAGACTCAAGACATGTAAATGTGAGAATTAGTACATAGTAAAAACAACAAAACTAAAAGTTGATGATTCTCATAGTAAAATAAAACTAATATCCATGTGAAGTTGGAATTGGGAAATAACAGTGGCACTGACACCAAGTGACTTTCTTACTTTATACTAACATCACTTTTGCTTCTGTATCAATTACTGTGCAAGACTCAATTGGCTTTTATTTTTTATTTATTTATTTGGGGGGGGGGGGGGGGGGGGTGCTTCAGTACTTCATCACATCTCAGAATCTCATCTCTTTCCTCCTCTTATCTCAGTCGTTCTCAGCAGCAACCCTGTGTTTGATCATCAATAACATTAAAAGGAATTCCTAATGTTGACATTCAGCTTGATCAAAGCCTGAATGAATGCTGTTCATGGCAGTCTGGATCAATTAGTGAAATTCAACCCTGTTTACACCTTCCAATTACTTCCTGGGCCCTCAGAGAGCAGTACCTCAGGAGAAAAGGTAATTTGGATCAT